>NC_057808.1:284737113-284738930 GCF_018294505.1 Triticum aestivum | reverse complement strand
GGACCGGAGATGGGGAGTTGTTTCGGGGCGGCGGACAGGCGGTGGGGAGTTGCTTCGGGGCGGTGAGGCGGCGCGGGGTTCGGCCGGTGGTGGCTGGCGGCTTAGGGGTGCAGGTTGAAGATGAACTGTAGAACCCTCCCTAAACTATCCCATGTGAAGTGCCTCTCTGCTACCATTGCATTCAGTTTCGACAGTAACATTCAGATTCCACAGTAAATTTCAGTTTCAACAGTTAAGTTCAGAGTCAACAGTTTTTACCTCATCTGTCTTAGTCAAGTGGTTTTTGGTGATGTAAATTTTACATCTATCACTTTTTGGTAATGCATTTTACATCATCTATTGGAGATGCTATTAGAATCCCACTTGAGATTAACGATGTCTGTCTTGTGCTGCTTCAGCCTTGACGTCTTACGGCTCACCGGAGCTGCTCCAACGACGGAACGATCCATCACAATAGAGCAGTGCCCTGGACGCCGTCTACAGATTCCTCAGATCTTCCTCGACACCTCCGACAGCCACCTCTACCTCAACTTCTTCAGCGACCAACCCAATGATGTTGAGGTCGACACGGCTACGGCAAAGAGGTTGTACACTTGTCTCATCACTTATTACTCTACATTCATGTCGATCCATTAGGGCTATTGTGGTTCAACGAAAAAACATAGCATAGGAATTTTTCCTATGGCACTCTACTATTCTATTATTCATGCATTTTGTTGAAAGGAATGGAGCAAAAATCCACCTGGACCTACTTTTCAAAATCCTATGCATGAAAACAAGATCAAGTGCATTAGTGGCAGAATAACATTCTAACTGTACACACTTTCATATGGTTTCACTTTATTTTGGCCATGTTTCTTTGCATTCCTCTGCTCCTCCAATTCCTGTGAACCAAACACCCAAATTGATAGAAATCCTGTGTCTACAAATGCTCTGTTTCCCATGTGCATTCCTATCCTATTCCAGTGTTTTTCCTCCTATCCCTGCATTTTTAGAATCATGCATGCCAAATGACCCCATACAGAATTACTTTAGTTACAGGTAGGTGTCAAAGAAAACTTTGTGTGGTTTGTCCCGCTCCTTCCGCGACGTCGTCCGCCTCACCTGAGCTGCTCCATCGACAGAAGCATCCACCAAACCAGACATCACAACTCCTGACCATCTTTCGCCGCCTCAGATCTCCTTCCCTGCCACCGGTGTGACGCCCAGATAACTAAGCTACAATAACCCTTTACTAATGATGCCACGTCACCTCAATTCCTGTTGCTAATATCGCGTTAGTTGGAAACCCATTCAAATTCAAAATCAAAATCAAGCAAATAATTAATGTTTTCAAAAGTCAAAACTAAAATGTTCGTATTGTGACAAATAATTCATAAGATATATTTGTGGAGAAACCAAGTCTTTATAAAATGTTTAAATGCACTAAACTAGTTAAATCAGTAGCTAAAACCATTGATTAAATGCCTTTTATATTTTGTAAAATACTAAACTATATTATTTTGGGATGAAACTTTTTGTGGTTGTGACATAAATTGTAACATCAATTTAGGTGCCACTATGGTATTTTATAAAACTAAAATAATTAGGAACTAAAAGAAAATAGAAAAGAAATATAAAAAAGTAAAGAAAACAAAACAAACAAAAAAGGAACACCCCCTCACTGGGCTTCAGCCCAACAGGCCACCATGCCGTCTGGCTGGCCCAACCGGCCACCCACTCCCCACATAACCCTCACTAACCCGAAACCCTAACCCATGAACCCCACTCACCCACTCCCTCCCCATGATTTCCTCCCCCTTGCCTCTGCCCCCGCC
>NC_057808.1:284712852-284737103 GCF_018294505.1 Triticum aestivum | reverse complement strand
GGCACCGCCCCGACGGCTGTGCCCCGCCACTCTGTGCTTCCCGACGTAGCTTGCCGTTGTCCGCCGTCGCCTCCCTGCCGCTGTGCGCGTCGTCGTCGCCAGATCGCCAGCGCCACCTCGCCCCGAAGTCACCCCCTCGCCCCGGACGCCCGTCGCCACCACCACGTCGCTCGTCCCCGTCTTCCTCCCCAACGGCACCCCCGAGCCACGCCGCCTCTCGTCCCTGCAACATGGGTGAGCCCCCGGGCTCCGACCTTGCTCCTTCTTCTCTGCTTATGCTGCGGCTATCGCTGCACGCCGTCGTGTCCTTCCCCCGCCGTGGCTCGCACCGCAAGAGGCCGCTACGCACCTGCCATGGCCGCCCGGCTCCCCCCCCCCGCTCCGGCTGCGCCATTGCGCGTGAGACCATGCCCCGGCCAAGCCACCCGCACCTCCCGACCGCGGATCACGCGCGAGACAACCTCGCCGGCCGCGTCGTCGCTCCCCCTGGCTCGCATCGCCACGGCAGCCCCGCGCACTGCTCTCGCACTTCGCCGCCTACCACTGCTTCCCCCCTACCGCGTCGCTGCTAGCCTTGCCATCTGCGGCTGCCGCTGCCGCCCCATGGCCGTCGCGCTCGTCGCTTCCCCCTGCCCGGTGCCACTCCACCCCTGGTGCTGGTGCCGTCGTCCCATGTCCCGCCTCCGCCTCTGGCCCCACAGGCCATCGCCGCGCCGGCGGCCAGTTCTGGCACCCCGCCGCGCCCCGGGTCTGCCCTTCGGGCGCAAACACCCAAGCGCCCGCTGCCCGTTATGGCCACATGGGCCGATGACAGTCGGGCCCTGCCCCCTGGGCATATGACAAGTGGGGCCTGCCCCATAGAACATTTATAAATATATATATATAATAAATTATAATTAAATTAATTAACTAATTAAGTGATTAGTCATGTTAATTAACCTGTTAAATATTTAATTAGTCTAACAAAAACGGTTAGTTAACTAGGCAGTCAATGACAAGGGGGGCCCACCCTCCTGTTGACCAGTCAAAGTTTGACTGGTCAACTGGGTCCCCCTAGCCCACATGTCAGCCTCTGTGTACATTCTGTGTACACAGGGCTTCGTACCCCTAGCATTTTGTCTATTAATTCTGAACTAAAAATAATTTGAGAAATGAACTAAAACTTTAAAAAATAATATTAAATAATCTGTTACTCGGATGAAAATACTTTGTACATCAAAGTTGCTTAGAACGACGAGACGAATCCGGATACGCAGCCCGTTCGTCCGCCACACATCCCTAGTGTAAGTGCATCTAGTGTCACCCCTAGTTGGTTTTGGAGTATTGACGACAAACCTGGTTGAGGGACTAATGTGTTTCTGAGAATTGCAGGATAACACAGGTAGTAGTCCCTCATTGATTCGGTTTACCTACCGGAGATGACCCCTAAAAATGTGTGAAGACATTGAAGACAATGGTGGTATGTTAATATATTCACATTGAAGACTATGACATGAGAAAACATCGCATGAAGACTTTGAAGTGCGAATACATAGTTGTTTCGTAGTTTCATTTTCTTCTTTGTTGAGTCATAGGAACCACCGTACTATTAAGTGGGGTCCAAGTGAACAAAGTCAGAGTGACTGAAGTGATGCTCAACCAAATCCTATGTCTTCGAGCAAAGACAATGAGAGCAAATCTTATCCAGAGGCGGATGAGTCAGGTTTACTTGTAGCCCAAGTCAAGCTGCCGCGTGTGTTTGAAATCTGACCATTGGAACACGTGTCAGTTCCTTAGTGACCCTGGGTCATTTCAGACAAATCAGGTCGGGTTGCCTAGTGGCTATAAATAGCCCACCCCCTACAAGATTGGTGGCTGCTCAGAGTTAGTGCACGGCTTTTGTCGTTTGAGAGCAACCCACCTCCGAAGCTTTTGAGAGAGAGAAATCCTTGTGAGGACAAAGACCAAACACCCAGAGCCAAAGAGTGCTAGGCATCACTGAAGTCTTTCTGTTCGCGTGACCTGAAGACTTGTTACACTTGAGGACTGTGAATCCTCCAGCCGGTTAGGCGTCGCGTTCTGAGCATCCAAGAGTATTGTGGATCGCCGGTGAACGAAGTTTGTGAAGGTTTGGAAGTCTACCTTGAAGACTTACCAGAGTGATTGGGCGAGGGCTGGGTGTCCTTAGCTCAAGGGGAATAAGGTGAAAACACGGTCTTCTGAGTTAAATCTCAGCCTCCCTAACCAGACGTACAGTTGTCACAGCAACTGCAACTGGTCCAACAAATCCTTGTCCTCACCAAGCGACTGGTTCTATCTTCTCCCCCTCTTTATTTACAGTTTGTCTTCGTGAAGTCATTGCCTGCCTGTGTTACTTGTTTGACTTCACTGTGTGACTTCTATTGTTGTTTGGCTTCACACTATCTTCCATCCTGATCATTACTACCTAGCTGCTATTAGTCTTCGTGCTTTCACTTCATTGAATACTTGACTATGGCCTGCCTAGTGTAGTCTACCTTCCGTTGCATGTTAATAGGTTCATTTCTATCGTTTGTCTTCGAAACTCCCATGTTTTTAAGACTTTTATAAAAATCGCCTATTCACCCCCCTCTAGTCGATAACTAGCACTTTCAATTGGTATCAGAGCAAGGTACTCCCTTGTTCTATGTGATTCGGTTTAACCACCTGGAGTTTTAGCTATGTCGACTGTAGGGATAATCAAAGTCTCCGCTGTGTGCCCTGTCTTCGATGGAACTGAATATCCCTACTGGAAGAATAAGATGCGCATGCATCTTGAAGCCATTGATGTCGACCTCTGGTATGTCGTCAAGAATGGCATTCCCAAGACTGGTGAAGGTGTCACCCCTGCTGATGTCAAGAAGTTCATTCAACTGGATTCTAATGCCAAGAACATCATCTGTGGTCATCTGACCAAAGGACAGTATGACCGTGTGAGTGCTCTGGAAATGTCAAAGCTAGTCTGGGACTGGCTCTCCAAGGTCAACGAAGGCGTCTCAACCCAGAGAGATCAAAGGATCAGTGTTCTTTGCAGCCTCTTCCACCGCTTTAGGAGAAACGACAATGAGAATGTCCAGCTCACGTTTGATCGCCTCACTGACATCACAAATGAGCTTCATGCCCTCGGCACCACTGAAATCACCAAGCATGAAATCGTCAAGACACTCCTGAGATCACTTGACAGCTCGTTCGACACCCTTGCCCTGATGATACAAGAATGCCCTGACTTCAAGACACTCGATCCGTCTGACATACTTGAGAGGCTCAACACACATGAGTTTCAGCTATCTGAGAACAGAGATATCTATGGTCCCAACTATGGCCGAACTCGCGCTTTGAAGGCAAAGGCTATTTCCTCATCTGAAGAAGAATCTGACTGCAGTTCTGGTGATCCTGAAGATATTGGAAAGGAGCTTGCTATGCTTGTGAAGAAGTTCCAGAAGTTCACTAGGAAGAAAGGCTTCAGAAAGTCTTCACGATCCAGCTCAAGAAATGATGAAGCTTCCACTCATGACCACAAGAAGAGAACATGTCACAAGTGCAAGAAACCTGGACACTACATCTCTGAGTGTCCCAGTGGGACAATGAGAACAAGAACAAGAAGAAGAAGAAGAAGAAGAAGAAGAAGGGCAAGGAATATGATTCTGATGACAAGAAGAAGAAGAAATCCTCAAAGTCTTCTTCCAAGTCTTCATCACATAAGAAGAGCTCATCTGGCAAGGCTCGTGCTTTTGTTGGCAAGGAAATGGATTCAGAGGAGGAGTCTGCTTTTGAGGAGGCAGAGGTGGAGTCTGAGGAAGAGTCTGACTCCGGCATTGCAAGTCTGGCTCTAGCTATAGCCTACGTTGCCAAGTCCATCTTCAACACTGAAGACAATGGCTCCGTCACCAACGTTGATGCTAATGTTAAGGACGACTCCGCTCCCACCTACTGCTTCATGGCACGCGGTGCCAAGGTAAACTCACGCGATGCTTACTTTCAAACATCAAGTGAAGATGACTCTGATTGTGAATCCAAACCCAGCTAAAAAACACTTGCTAAAATTACAACTGAACAACAGAAAGCTATGGAACATATTCAAAAACTGTTAGACAAAAGCGATGACCTGTTGGACGCAGAAATGACCCGATCTCAGTCCTTAATTGAAGACATAAAAAATCTTCATGTTAAGTACGAGGAACTTGAAAGTCGTCATGAAACGCTCTCAACAACTCATGAAAAGCTTTCCTACGATTATCTTCAAAGGAAGCAAGAACTTGAGAAATTGAGAGCGGCTCATGAAGATCTTCAAAAAGAGAATGAGTCACTTCGCGCTCAACAGATCAGTCCCGCTCAGGAAGGATTTGAACCACCATGTCAAAAATGCCTTGAGCATGATAACGCTACTTCTGTTGCTGAATACTCTACTGCTGCTACTGTTGCAATATCTTCAGCTGCTGATGTGGTAACTAACCCCTCTGCTGAGGATGCCACCACTATTGCTGATGAAAATGCTAGTTTGAAGACATTGCTTGAAACAGGATGTACAAAAGTCTCAAAGGGCATCAGACACTGTGCGATGTCCTCAAAAAGCAGATTCTGAACCGAAACCCTAGGAAAGAGGGTGTTGGGTTCGAGAGGAAAATGAATGTTGATGGTTCTTACTGGAAACCTGAGCAGTACCCCAAAACCAAATGGGTTGCTGCAAAGGAACCTTCAGTGGATCCATCCACCTTATTTGGCTTCACTTGTGCTAACCCCGTTATCATTGATGAATCCTTTGATGCAAACTATAAACTGTTTAAGAATCAGAATGGTGAAGTGTTTGCCAGGTATATTGGTACTAACTGCAGGAATGGGCCACCTATGAAGAAGATCTGGGTACCCAAAAGCTGTCTTGAGAATCTTCCTGTGAATGTCATCATGACAACACAAGGGAAGAAGACAAACCCCAGACCAAAGGCTTCATAATGTCCAAAGGCTTCATACAGACACATGACTCACCTGAGTCACCCTAACGCCAATGTTTTGCAGGGAAATCATACTTAGATGTATGAATATGAGCGTGTTTCTTCAAACCACTATGTTCATAAGACCAAGAACTTTTCTGCTTATTCATATGAGTATTATTCTCCTCCTGCAAGGCTATTTGCTAGGGCTCCAAAGCCGAAGTTCTCATATGCTGCACTTAGACTCATTGCTTCTAAGCCACCCCTGAAGATGTGGGTGGTTAAGAAGAATTAACTTTCTTTTGCAGGGAAAGGTCTCCAGCCGGAAATCAAAGGCATCCGATGCTATTGCTGAGGACCTAAAACATCTTGTTGGGCGCAAGATAAAATGCCCAAATGGTCTCACTATGTATTTTGTTCCTGAATCACTTGTCAAACATCCTATAAGTCCTAACCTTGATCTGAGCTTTGATAATCCTCTTGTTCGTCAAATGTTTATGCTTCACAATACTCTTGGTGAAGCCTATCCCCCTAACTATACTGTAGGGTATGACACCAAAGTCTTCAGAATGGATTATGGACAGCGGATGCACTAATCATATGACTGGTGATCTAACTCTTCTCATGGACTCAACCTTACGTCCATATGACAAGAGTCACATCACATTTGCTGGCACTGGTAAAAGCAAGGTATTGGGTCTAGGTAGAGTTGCAATCTCAAAGGATCAGCACATGGATAAAGTGATGCTTGTTGAATCCCTTGGTTTCAACTTAATGTCTGTCTCAATACTTTGTGACTTGAACATGACTGTGATATTTGGAAAATATCGTTGCCTTGTACTAATGGAATCTGACAAGTCTCTAGTCTTTGAAGGGTATCAGAAAGATGATTTGTACATTGTAGATTTCTCAGCAGGACCACAGCTTGCCGTATGTCTTCTAGCAAAACCTTCAAAGTGCTGGCTTTGGCATCGAAGGCTAGGGCATGCCTGCATGAGGAACTCATACACTCTTGCGAAGAAGAAACACATCATAGGCATCGAGGGAGTCAAGTTCAAGAAGGATCACTTGTGCGGTGCCTGCGAAGCTGGGAAGATGACAAGGGCCAAGCATCCCTCGAAGACAATCATGACGACATCTCAACCCTTCGAGCTGCTACACATGGACCTATTTGGCCCTACTCACTACTCTACTCTCACTACTACTGCTTGTCTCTATGGCTTCGTCATTGTTGATGATTATTCAAGATATACGTGGGTGCATATTATTCTCTACAAGACTGAAGTGCAAAATGTCTTCAGACGCTTCGCCAACCGTGCCATGAATAACTATGGCGTCAAGATCAAGCATATCAGAAGTGACAATGGCACAGAGTTCAAGAACAACGGCCTCGACCTTTACCTGGATACATTGGGCATCACTCATGAGTTCTCCGCTCCATATACACCTCAGCAGAATGGCATCGTGGATCGCAAGAACAGAACACTCATTGAGATGGCTCAAACGATGATTGATGAATACAAGACTCCAAGAAAATTCTGGCCTGAAGCCATTGATACTGCATGTCACGTCATCAACCGTGTTTATCTTCACAAGCTTCTGAAGAAGACATCCTATGAACTCCTAACTGGTAGGAAGCCAAATGTCAGTTACTTCAGAGTATTTGGTGCTAGGTGCTGGATCAAGGATCCACATCACACTGCAAAATTTGCACCGAAAGCACATGAAGGTTTTATGCTTGGTTACGGAAAGGATTCGCACTCCTATAGAGTCTTCAACCTCTTTCACTATAAAGTGGTTGAAACTGTAGATGTGCGGTTCGATGAAACAAACGGCTCGCAAAGAGAGCACCTGCCAAATGTGATAGATGAAGTTCCACCTAGTGAATCCATCAAGCTTATGGGAACTGGAGAAATCATATCGTCTGAAGCTCAGGCTGAAGATGAACTTATCATTTCTGCACCTAATCAACCTGAAGACAATGCTCAGCCTGAAGACAATCCTCCTAATGATGCCAATGATCAGCAAGAGCAAAATCTTCGTCCAGTTCATCCTCGTGTTGCAAATGAAGTACAGATTGAGAAGATAATTGATAGCATCAGTGCACCTGGTCCACTCACTCGTTCAAGAGCAACACAGCTAGCAAATTTCTGTGGGCACTTTGCATTTGTGTCAATATCAGAACCCAAGAAAGTTGCTGAAGCCTTCATGGAACCTGAATGGATTCAAGCTATGCAAGAAGAGCTTCAACAGTTCAAGCTGGACAATGTGTGGGAACTAGTCAAGCGTCCTGACCCTCGCAAGCACAACATAATAGGCACCAAATGGATATATCGCAACAAGCAAGATGAGCATGGTCAAGTCGTCAGAAACAAGGCTCGTCTCGTTGCCCAAGGATACACTCAAGTGGCTAGGCTGGACTTCGATGAAACATTTGCTCCCGTGGCTAGGCTTGAAGCCATTCGAATGCTGCTAGCCTATGCAAATCATCACAACATCCTTCTGTATCAAATGGATGTGAAGAGTGCGTTTCTCAATGGCAAGATTGAAGAAGAAGTGTATGTTGCACAACCTCCTGGCTTTGAAGATCCAAAACATCCTGATATGGTATACAAGCTCAACAAGGCATTGTATGGCCTCAAACAAGCCCCTCGCGCTTGGTATGACACACTCAAAGACTTCCTGAAGAGCAAAGGCTTCAAACCTGGTTCCCTGGATCCCACACTCTTCACGAAAACATATGATGGTGAACTGTTTGTGTGCCAAATATATGTGGATGACATTATCTTCGGCTGCAACCAGAAATACAGTGATGAGTTTGGACACATGATGCAAGAGCAATATCAAATGTCCATGATGGGTGAGCTGAAATTCTTCCTTGGTCTTCAAATTCGTCAACAAAGCAACAACATCTTCATATCTCAAGAAAAATACCTCAAAGACTGCCTGAAGAAGTTTGGAATGCAAGACTGCAAAGGTTACACGACGCCAATGCCAACTAAAAGTCATCTGGGTCCTGACGCCAATGGTAAAGAGTTCGATCAAAAGGTATACCGCTCCATGATTGGTTCTTTACTTTATCTATGTGCATCTAGGCCAGATATAATGCTTAGTGTTTGCATGTGTGCCCGATTCCAAGCAGCACCAAAGGAATCGCATCACTTAGCTGTGAAGCGAATTCTTCGATATTTGGCTTTCACCCCAACACTAGGATTATGGTATCCAAAGGGCTCAGAGTTTGATCTAGTTGGATTCTCGGATGCTGATTATGCTGGTGACAAGGTGGATCGCAAGTCTACATCAGGCACATGTCACTTTCTGGGACGATCACTTGTATGTTGGTCTTCAAGGAAGCAGAACTATGTATCTCTCTCCACTGCTAAATTTGAATACATTGCTGTTGGATCTTGGTGCGCTCAGCTTCTATGGATGAAGCAAACACTCAAGGACTATGGCATCCATCTGAAACAAGTACCACTCCACTGTGAGAATGAAAGCGCCATATAGATTGCCAACAACCCAGTTCAACACTCGAAGACAAAGCACATTCAAATTCGTCATCACTTTCTCAGAGATCATGTTATGAAGGAAGATATTGATATCATTCACGTCAACACTGAAGAGCAATTGGCAGATATCTTCACAAAGCCCTTGGATGAGAAAAGGTTTTGCAAGTTGCGGTGTGAGCTAAATATCTTGGAATCCTTGAATGTCCTGTGATCAGGCACACATCCTAACACTTATGCATGTTGATGACTTAGATGTGCAACACACGAAGTAATGTATATCTTCAATCAATGAAGACTTACACTCTGAGTGTGAATACATTAATGCGGAATTTGACTTCGGAGCGCCACGATAATTGTGTGCCGTGTCTGGGTCTAATACTTCCTATACGGTGGGTAACGCCACCACCAAAATCTTGTTTGAAGTGTTTCTCCTCGCGTTACATTTGCTAAGTCTTCGCATTTGTTTTATCTTCAACATTGATTTGTCTTCCGATGATTTTCACCTTGTTGATTTAGTTCTATGCAAATATTTTCATATACTTGTGTTCTGTCCTCTATAGCATTCACTTATAGCTATGTCGTCTCGTTTGAACCTTTTGCACTAAGTGAATGTGATCGGACCCTAACCTCTCTATGCTTCTACCTCAAACTCTATCTATCCAAATCATATGCATTCTGTTGAAACTGTCGAATGTCTTCTCTGCGTCCTTGTCAGCAGAAGATACAAAGACAAACATTAAATCTATTTTAAATGCTCAGTCCTAATTGCCTGAAACCCGGAGAAGCCGGAACGACCACCCGACAGTCCAGGCGTGCATGGGAACATGGAACAACTTCCAATGTGTTGCATGTTCGCCACGTGTCCCTCAGATGTGAACCGCTAGGGGCACCTGCGTAATTGCGTTGTGCTGTCCGTCTCCCTATAAATGCACATCACATTGCGGTCAAAATCTTTCTACCACCTCTCCACCTCGACAAACCCTAGCGCCACCGCTAGCTCTCGATGACGCCGGCGACGAAGCGCTTAGCTGCCGCGACTTCACCGACGCCATCCTCACGTCGGCCGCGAACCTCGTCTTCTGCGCCGCCGCCGTAGGCGTCCTCCGTCGCCAAGTTAGGGCATAGAAGTTTGAACTGCTCGGCCTCCTCGTCTACTCCGTCTAGCAGTTCATCGTGTGGTAATTATAACTCTCTTTTTACTGTCTTTTTGATCTGATGGATTCATCTTTCCTTACCAAAAGTGGTTTCTGCCTCCACATATTTGGATCTATCCTGTTCTGCATCTCATATTATGCCTAGTATATTCACTTATGCTTCACACATATTTAGATTCCTCACTTGTACCTATTCTTGTATTCGTACAAATCTGGAACCAACTCTCAACATATAAGTGAATGTCTTCGCGCAATGAGGTCAATGTCTTCTAAACTGATTTATCTTCAAAATCTTCTGAGAATGCATATGACCTCTTCCCCTTCCCTCGCATCTCTAATGCTGTCACAGGTACATGTCCGTGGGAGAATCCCTTGGTTCTCATAGTCTGCATTCATTTGCAGAATTCTTACAGCATCACATCAATTCTCCTGAAGCTAGTTCCTGTTTGACCAGTAGACGGAAGCCTTTGCAAGTTTTGAAGCCTTTCAGTCTGAACTTCATGGCAACAGAAAAGTCCGCAAGGAAGGGCGGCAAGCAGCGCCGTGGGGGAACATCAAGGGATTTGCCACCAGATCTCTATGAGTTGTACAAGACTGATCCAGAAGAGGATTACAATCAGCACAAAACACAAATCCAATGGATTCGAAGATATTGGGCCGAGCAATGGTTCAAATACTGGTTTGTGGCCCAGGAGTATGGTGAGAAGAATGCCATCAAGAGTCCTTGGGGAGATATTCTCTTTCGAAATCTTCAACCCAAGAACAGAGCTGAAGCCATTGCTCAGGGTTTCTACCCCTGTATGGTCCGTGGACCACAGCCTGCCAATGCCGACCCATCATCATTGCTATGGTGTCCTGAAGATAATCTTTTCATGCGCAATTTTCAGCATGCAAAGGCATCGGCCAAAGAGAACAAGAAGAGTCTCGGATGCGATTTCAACCCAGGGCCTTCTGCTCCGCGGGCTGATGGCACACGAGATGCCAATCCAAATGTCATCGGCCCCTTCGACAACTTTGATGGTCTCCTCTCCTACATCGCTGCTCAAAGGGCCACGGTGGATGAGTCTGGAGATGAAGCTGATTCTGATGAGGCTCCTGCTCCACCAAAGCCTCAAAAGCAGAAGAAACCCAAGGTTTCAAAGCCCTCCTCTGCACCAAGAGCTTCGCGAGCGAAGCCTCTGGCCACTGCTCCTCCTACACCAAGTGTGCATTCTGAAGATCTCTCTCGCATCTCCAAGACAGAGAAGAAGAAGAAGCCCATGCAAACTACTGGTCAAGCACTGACCCCAGCTGCCGTTCTGAGGAATGAGAACGAAGCCATTGATCTGTCTAGTGACGACGATCTTGGCGATGATGCTCTTGAGCTGCTGATAAAGAGCAAGCAAGAGGCGGAAATCTTCAACGATCTTCCCCTTTTCGATGTGGACATCCTGAAAAAGTTCATTGATGAATGGTTTTATAGCCAAACCTCAGCTTTGATGATCTTCAGCTTCCTGTTGGCCTCAACGTTTCATTCCATGGAGCCATTGCTCCTGAGCTGGCTCTAGCTCAAAGGATTGTTGAGCTAAAGAACAAAATTGACTATGAAAAGGCTCGGTTCAAGAAGCATATCGCCAAGCTCAGTGTGACTGATGTCCAAAACTTCAAGCAAATGATGCATGAGCTCAAGGATGCGTTTCACAAGAAATGTGATGAAGCTAAAGGTTCACGCGAGCGCATGAAACTCCTTGCTTCCAAATGTGTTCAAGCTTACAATGAAGCTGAGAAGCGCAAGGCACTTGGTCGTCCTGGCATCGACCCCAAGATGGCTACCAAGAAGAAGAAGAAGCCTGCTGTGGACCAAGCTGAAGCATCCAGGCGGGATGAACCTCGCATTGTCTTCCCCGCTAATATGACAGGCATGAAGCCAAAGGTCCCCACAGTGGCTTCAGATCTCAAGAAAACAAGGACAACCGAAGCCGAAGCCAGAACTAGCGCCTGTTACGCTAGGGAATGCTTCCGTTAATTGGGAATCAACTGACTAGGAATTGAAATTCAGGGGGGCGACGGACCTCTAGCTAAGGTGAAATAGTATATGAGGAGAAACCTTGTGCATCACGAGTTTCTAGGAACATCTAGTATCAAGAAGAAGCGGGCAACTAGTGTCTTCTATGGAATGAATACCGTGCAAGCAGACACGTAAGATTTGCACGAATAAGGTAAGAGGAGTACCCTTATCGGTTGCCAGTGTGGTCTCCTCCATATGTCGCGGCGATCTTCTTTTTTCTCCTGGGGGAACCGATCTTTTGGAGAACCGTGGAATCTTGGACGAACCCATGGCCAAATTGTTGACTGTGTTGTCGTGGCCGTATGTCGGCGGAGGGGAAGCATATCCGAGGCGGCGAAGGACGGCGTAGCAGGAATAGCTCTGGTGCGGTGGAGGGTGGCGAAGTTGGAGCAGCAGCGGTGAGGCGCAGGATGGTGTGGTTGAACTGGCTCGGGTACGGACGGCTCAGCCTCGGCTTCAACTACTAGCCGTGGAGGGCGTTGCGGTTGAGGTTGTGGTGGACGCTCGACGTCGGGATATCGGCTCCGGCGTGATGGAGGAGGGCGGCGGTTGATGGGTAGAATGGGGTGGCGGACGGAGGACGCCGGGGTTTCGCGGCTGGTGGAGAGGTAGTTTTTGCGCCCACGGAGTACAAATGGGGAATCGGACGGGTGGGCGGGGGGGAGGGGGAGAACAATGTTTCGGTCTGGGACGCACTTGTTTTTGGCTTTTTTGAACAGAAGAAGGGACGCGCTTGTTTGAAATTTGGGAAAGTACAATCTTTGCCCCCCTCTTAAATTTCGGACCTACTGCGGGTCGGGGGTAGGATGGTAATCCCAGGTGTCCCAAATAGTGGGCGGGAGCGATTTAGGCCGCGCGCATGTGTGCTTAGGCAGCCATTGTGTATGAATGTTTTTCGGAGGCGGTTGCGTCGCGTCTTGATGAAGCTACAAACCTACCCCGGTTTAGACCTTTGGATGTTGGGCCGGTAGGTTTCACGGGTCGGAGTTATTAGAAAAGTAATTTCCTTGTACTACCAAACATTGGTCTCACGCGGTTTTGGGCGAGTAGAGGCTCTTTTGGCGCTTCGTTCTAAATTTTGAAACACAAGCTTTCACATTTAGAGTACTCTTGAACTTTGAGGATTGACCTAAATAGACAACGTTAAATTTGGCCTTGTATGTTTGAAAACCTCATTAAATTATCCGCTTCTTTTTGAAATTTTGACACTTGAAAATCCTATAACTACGATTATTTTTGAATGGAGGAGCTAAATTAGAATCTATTTTGTACACGACTACATATGCTATTATCTACAAAATCAAAGCAAAGATTGGTGCCCCCATAATTTAGGTATATTTTACAAACGCTGTCGGCGTTCTGGGAACGGGGGTCCCCAGACTTGCCTGCCTGCGGCCCACCGCGTGGCTAAGCAGCAGGCCGTACGGCCCGTCTTCGTCAACAAGGCACCCAAGACCCTCGCGAGGCGGACGACGCAAGACCTCCTCTGGAGTGGCCTAGCCAGGCAGGCTCACAAGGAGCGGAGATATCAAGGCGAGGCAAACCTCACGAGGCTCTCGTGACGTGAGCCATGACGAACGGCACCAGGCGGGCGCCAGTGCGCGCAGCGTCTCTATTTCCTCTTTGGTGCTAAGGAGGCCAGTGCAGGCGAAGAGTACCGAGGCATCAGGCAAAGGTTGCCATATTGGTGCAACGAGACCAAGACCGGAGGACGGCAAGGCGGAGGTCATCGTGGAGCCCAAGACGGCGTCACCCCAGAGCTTTTCGCAGGCGAAGACCGCTTTTGTCAGGATAGCTTGTACTAGTTGTCCCCCTTCAAATTTGCCCGCCGTTGTTGGCTCCCTTCCCGCTCGATATTTGGGAAGAGGACCAGGGCCTATATAAGTAGAGCTAGCCACCACAGTAGAGGCATCGAATCCTCACGCCACAAGTTCATACGCACAAGAACACCTCAACCTCAGGAGGCTGTTCTTCCCTTGTACTGTTCGTCTTCAGCCCAAGAGGCAATCCACCACCACCACACTGGAGTAGGGTATTACACCACAACGGTGGCCCGAACCAGTATAAACCCCGTGTCTTTCTGTGTTGCAAGTTCGTCGAGTTCATCCGCGAGATCTTAGCGAGCTAGAGCGTAGATCGGTAGGAGGGAGAGACTTCGTGCGCACCCCAGTGTTCGAACCTTAAGGGTTTGCCGGAACCCCACATCCGACATTTTGCGCGCCAGGTAGGGGTGCACCGTAGTTTCCCTTCCATCAATTCGTTGCTCCATCGCTCCGTCGTTTCCATGGCGGACGCTCGCCATGCTCGAGCTGAGCGTCTAGCTGCCCTCTCCGCCCGCGTCGCTCAGACGGCTCCCGTAGGCGGGCCACCTTGTCGTTCCCCGTCTCCCGCCACCAACGCTGCCAATGGCCCGGCGGGGAACAAGCAGCAGGCGTCCTCGCTCCATCCTTCGGTGCGGCAGGACGGCCGCACCGCTACTCCGTCGCTGACCCCTGCCGGTTCTTCGTCTCACGCGCACCGCGCTCCCATGGAGGCACGGGCCGCGCTCATCGCGGCGAACGAGCTCCTGCATTACCGCCCCGTTGATGACATCTATGAGGAGTGGCTCGACCGCGTCGCCGAGCTCGTCCACGCCGCAGGGGGCTCTCCGGCGCCGTCCCACTCTCTGCCTCCCCCTCAACCAGCCGCGGGCGAAGGGGCTCATGGCATGACTCCACCACCTCAACCCCAAGACGGTGCCTTGTCACCAAGGCGCGCGCCTCCGCGGCGTGATCCACCGTGCCCGGCGCCCGCGCGTGAAGAAAGAAGCTGTCAAGAAATCCCGCGGCTGCGAGAAGCTGCACCGGCGCTCCCCGCACCACCTCGTCGAGGCCGCGTGCCGCCTGCAGTGGCGCAGCGCGGACCTCGCCAAGACCAAGCTCCACCTCAGAAGCGGGCCCCGGCGACTACGGCCGGCTGCCGCGCCTTCACCCCCGAACTGCGTAGCATCGCCTGGCTAGGCAAGTTCAAGCCAGATCTGCCTCCTCGCTACGACGGCACCGCCGACCCCGCGGAGGTCCTGCAGCTCTATGAGCTGAGCATCGAGGCGGCCAACGGTGATGAAAAAGTCATGGCGAACTGGTTTCCCATGGCTCTCAAGGATGGGGCCCGCTCCTCGCTCCTGAACCTGTAGCACGACTCGATCTCCTCCTGGGACGAGATGCGTGACTGCTTCGTCGCCAACTTCCAGGGCACACGCGACCGCCCACCGGCCGCAGGTGACCTGCGCCGCATCAAGCAACAGCCAGGAGAGACCCTCCAGAAGTACATGCAGCGCTTCAACAACACCCGCCTCAAGATCCCCAAGGTCACGGACGAAGCCATCATCTCCGCGTTCTCGGACGGCGTCCGCGACGTCAATATGAAGGAAGAGCTCGCTATCCATGAGGAGCTTTGCACATCTCAGGAGCTGTTCAACCTGGCGACCAAGTGCGCAAGAGCTGCTGAGGGGCGCCTCTCTCTCCTTGAGCTGCCAGCTGGAGGAGCGGAGGAGAAGAAGGCCAAGGCCAAGGATGTGAAGCGCAAAGAGGCAGTGGTGCTCGCAGCGGAGCCCGACACCAAGCGAGGCAGAGATTAGCCCGAGTCATCCAATAACGGCCGACCGTTCTGCACCTTCCACAACCTGAACACCCACAACACCAGCGACTGCCAAGAGCACAGGGCCATACGGGAAGGACGCTACGGTCGACGCCCTGAGCGCAACGACCGGGGCTACGGCCGCGGAGGTGGACGCTGGGATGACCGTGGCCCGCGCCAGGAGTGGCGCGACCGGCCTCGTGAGGACCGCTGGCAGGACCAACCTCGCGAGGGCGCCTGGAGGGACCCGCCTCGTGAGGATCGCCCCCAGGGCAACGCCGGTCTTCCCCCGCTGCCGCCACCAAGAAGGAACGACGACCACCGCCAAGACGAGGGGGCTGGGGGCTTCCAGGAGCCACGTGCGATCGCCTGCATCTTGGGCGGTGCCCAGGCCCCAGCCTCTCAGCGCATCTTCAAACAGTTCGCTCGCGAGGTGAACGCGGTGCTCCCCAAGCTCGAGGCCACGCGCCCGCTCAGGTGGTCCCAATGTGCCATCACCTTCAACTCGGGAGATCAGCTCAAGTGCGCAGCCACCGCTGGCGCCCTCCCTATGCTGTGCTCCACAGTCATCAGCAATGTTCAAGTCACCAAGACTCTCATCGACGGCGGCGCAGGGCTCAACGTCCTGTCCGTCGACACCTTCGACAACCTCCAAGTGCCATATGAGCAGCTCCAGCCAACCAAGCCTTTCTCAGGAGTGACCGACGAATCCACCACACCAATAGGGCAGGTCCGCCTGCCTGTCACCTTCGGGGAGCGCAAGAACTATCACACCGAGCTCATCGACTTCGACGTCGCGCACATCCGCCTGTCGTACAATGCCATCCTCGGGTATCCAGCCCTGGCCAAGTTCATGGCAGTCACTCATCATGGCTACAACGTTCTCAAGATGCCAGGAAGCGGAGGGATCATCACGGTCCCGTGTGAAGAGAGGGATGCGGTGTGCTCCCTTGAGCGCGCCTTTCAAGCCGCAGCAATCGACGACCCCGACAGCAGAAGTGAAGGCCCTCCGGAGACCATCCCGAAGAAGAAGCTGCCACGCCGCACAGGACCTCAGGAGGATGGCGTCGTGGCAGGAGCCTCGTCAGGATCAGCGCCTGCTCCAGGGGCGCCTCCTTCCATCGCATAGGAAAGCGCGCCCGGCGCGCTCCTCAGGCAGGGCTCGGGGGCTCTCTTCTGGAGGGCCTCAGACCTTGCCAACCTCACGAGGAAGGCGCTTGGGCACCACTTGGAAGCGTGCCTCATGGCACACCTTCCTCAGGAGAGCACAGGGCAAGGAGTGCCCACCACTCAGGAGTTCATCACCAAGACCACCCAGGAACTGCAAGAAGCAAGAGCCATGCATGGCCACAGCCGCTCACAAGGCGCAGCTCCCCATCCAGGCAAGGATTCCGGGCTGCGTGTCTGCGTCGACGTCCCAGGGCTCAACAGGGCCGCATCTCAGGAGCGTTTCTGGCCATCGCATGTGGGCCGCTGCGAGGGCCCACCACACAGCTACGTTCGCATGCCCTTCGGCTTGCCGAGCGTGGCGACGGCCTATCAGCGCAACATGCGGCAAGTCCTGGCGGCTCAGGAGGCCAGGTTCCACGCCGTCTTGGAGGAGATGGGGACGTTCTTCAGGGAACCTCCCGAGCCCCCAGAGCCTCCCGAGGCTCAGGGATCCAGTGGCTCATGAGGAGTTATTTCATCAACGAACGCCTTCAGCTGCACCAACTCTACTTCGTCTACAGAACTAGGTGACATCTTCCAAGCTCGTTTAAGCTGGGAGCGCCCCTCAGGCTGCATTATTCCCAGGCCACATGGGTCCGTCCCTGTGGCATGTATCCCTTTTGCTTATGTCTTTAGCTTACTTTGCTGGGGGCGCCCCTCGGGCTGCATCATCCCCAAGCCGCTCGGGCCAGACCCAGTGGCATGTATCGTCCTACATTTATCCAAGTTGATCTTCTCTCCATGCATAACCTGCCAACGGCTATCACCTTCTCGATCATCGCCTCCCCCGGGGCCTTCACACAGGCACGGCGCTGGTGCATGGGCCTGTCCCTGCCACGACCGACAAATCTGAGTGGTCGAGCTCTGGCTCGCGGCACGCGCCGCGCACGTCACCTCACCGGCCCTCAGTGCCTCCACCTCACCCAGAGCAACGACCGGCAGGCTAACAGCTGTAATGGCAAACCATGTTCTTCTTGTGCCTGCTCACAGGGATCCCGAGGGAAGGATAGCAGGCGGCACCGCGAGTCCCTTTTTCCCTCGTGCAATTCGCTTGCGCGTTAAAAGGGGGGCTCCTGAGAATCGCGACTCAGGAGCTCTTACTGGCTCTCCAGCCCTCACCCCCTGGCCTTGACCACGGCATCGCAACCGGGCATACCAGCGGCGGGTGAGCTCACTCGAGGGCTGGGACCTGAGCACGTAGAGCACCAAGGAGAGCATGAGGGGAGGGGAACTCGTATGGGCCGACCTGGCTATACCGCACGAGTTAGCACACAGCCCTAGCGCGACATCAGGAATTGCCGTGAAGTCAGCAAGATAAGTTTCGCCCTAGGATAGGCTAAATATCTGGGCCTAATGGTCACTCACGCCATGCCGCTGCTCTGTTGCGGCTAAGTCATTTCCCTTTCTTGCTTTACCATGGCTACTTGAGCGCTAAGGGGGACCTCCTGAGCATCGCGCCTCAGGGGCTCTTACTGGACCTCGGGCCGCACACCTCTTGGCCTTGACCACGGCACGCGACCTGGCATACCAGCGACGGCTGTAGCCTGCCTGGGGACCGGGACCTGTCAGTGTAGAGCAACAAGCCATCGCAAGGAAAGAAAGGGGGACCAAGCCTTAACGGGACATGCACTCACCAAGTTTTCATAACAAGGAAGATAAGCACCAAAGACATTACAGACCCTTACATGCCCCCACGGGGTGATTCATGATCCTTCGCAGGAAACAAAAGTTGATACTAAGGGGAATCCTATCTACACCCTTCCGTGGCAGACGCCATCATCAACAGTGGGCCACGGGAGGCCGGCGCCAACCCCATCCAGATCAGCGACGGCGACAGGCCGGACACCGCAGCCCTGCTCCGAGCGCGGCGAGAGCTCGGGGGCACGTAGCTGTCGTCGCTCGTCTCCGGAGTCTCGTAAAGCTCAGGAGAGCTGCTGGACTCCCAGGGGCTGCTGCTGTTGGAGTAGCTGCGGGCGGAGCGCGCATCGGTCTGGTGCTCCTCCCCAGGGCAGCGCTCCAGGCGGCGGCCCTCGGCGTCGAAGACCTTGAAGAAGAGCGTGGAGGCGCCGTTGTACTCAAAGTGGATCGCGAGGGCTCCCCTCGCACGGCAGACCCACGTGATCTCGCCCCAGCCGCGAGTCATGAAGATCTTGCCGGTGGGGACCGCTTCGATCTCCGCTCTGGTCGCTGGAGCGCTGCAGTCGGCATGCTGCAGCCAGAGCTCAAGAGGCCCCCTCGGCGGCATCATGTTAGAGAAGAACCGCGGGAAGCAGATCCAGGAGCTTGGAGGCATCGGCGCCCACAGCACCAACTCGCGCAAGGAGTCCACGGCATGGACCCCAGGGGCGACGGCACGTGACGCCGTGGTGCGACGGCCCCGGACGCAGTGCGGGCGGCGCTGCTCGCCGCTCCAACCTCCCGAGCCCTCGGATCGGGCGTACAAGCGTAGCGGGTACCCAGGAGGAGGCCGCTCGCACCAAGGCCTCGTCACCACCTGCATCGCCGCTTCATCACGGCGATGGATCAACCTCTTCTTTGGTGGAAGTGGCCCCGGATTGTTATGGGGAGCTTTTCCTTTCTCTTCGGCGGAAAACCTTCTGATGGGCGCGATTGTTGTTAGCAGTGGAGCAAGGAGGAAGAAGCAAGCAAGCGAGGGAGAGATGGGAAACGGGGGCTCCGCCCCCTCCCCGTTTATAGCAAGAGAAGGCCAACCGGCGTCTCCCATGATCGCAAGTAATGATGGTTTTCCTTGCATCTCGCAGGGACTTGTCAAGTCGTGCAGTTGAAGAGGCAACATGGGGAAGCGGAGACGCCCACGTCCAATCAACCGCCACGCGTCAATCGGGGCCGCAGGCTTTTGGGGCCCGCGGTGCTCCGAACTTGACCCTTGGCTTCGCCGCGAAGCCAAGCCCGAGTGCACCTTGGGCCCGAGGGCTACTGTCGGCGTTCTGGGAACGGGGGTCCCCATACTTGCCTGCCTGTGGCCCACCGCGTGGCTAAGCAGCAGGCCGTACGGCCCATCTTCGTCAACAAGGCACCCAAGACCCTCGCGAGGGTCCAAGCCTCGCGAGGCGGACAACGCAAGACCTCCTCTGGAGTGGCCTAGCCAGGCAGGCTCACGAGGAGCGTAGATATCAAGGCGAGGCAAACCTCATGAGGCTCTCGTGACGTGAGCCATGATGAACGGCACCAGGCGGGTGCCAGTACGCGCAGCGTCTCTATTTCCTCTTTGGTGGTAAGGAGGCTAGCGCAGGCGAAGAGTACCGAGGCATCAGGCAAAGGTTGCCATATTGGTGCAACGAGACCAAGACCGGAGGACGGCAAGGCGGAGGTCATCGTGGAGCCCAAGACGGCGTCACCCTAGAGCTTTTCGCAGGCGAAGACCGTTTTTGTCAGGATAGCTTGTCCTAGCTGTCCCCCTTCAAATTTGCCCGCCGTTGTTGGCTCCCTTCCCGCTCGATATTTGGGAAGAGGACCAGGGCCTATATAAGTAGAGCTAGCCACCACAGTAGAGGCATCGAATCCTCACGCCACAAGTTCATACACACAAGAACACCTCAACCTCAGGAGGCTGTTCTTCCCTTGTACTGCTCGTCATCAGTCCAAGAGGCAATCCACCACCACCACACTGGAGTAGGGTATTACACCACAATGGTGGCCCAAACTAGTATAAACCCTGTGTCTTTCTGTGTTGCAAGTTCGTCGAGTTCATCCGCGAGATCTTAGCGAGCTAGGGCATAGATCGGTAGGAGGGAGAGACTTCACGCGCACCCCAGTGTTCGAACCTTAAGGGTTTGCCGGAACCCCACACCGACAAATGCCATGATATCAAATTCAAATAATTGAATGGACTTCTTGTTGAATTCAATTTTTTAAAACCACCTTAAGTTGAATTCAAATGCATGCTAGTTCATAGGTAGCTATTTATAATGTTCATTGTGTAACTTTCGTATGTATAATGTGCTTTACACATACAATATGAACTATACTCACATTTATATTCGATTGCTAAAGCGATGCATTGTCTGGAGTTCAAAATACTAACTATGTGGATCAATTGTGTCGAATAATAACATAGACATGCTCAAATTCGATAGAATCTAGATGTCTGATGGATCAATGACCGTTCCTTACGCGAATTGCAAATATCATGATCCCATCCTAATATTTGGATACAATTTATATCTTTAATCAATGTGTACAGCAGTCTTGTACGTGTAGTTTCACTCTCCATCGGTGGTCTCTCACACATGCTCACACACTCTCTCCTGAGGTGTATTTCTCGCACACATGCTCTCGATATAACCCTCCCTCCCTCTCGTAACCATTTACGACTGGTTTGACTAACCTTTATCACAAGCACTCTTCCTCTCGCAAGCATACACACGCAAAATCCCCATCGACCCTTTCTATATACATAGACCTTCCTACGTGTCTCCTGTATGCACATTATCTTTAGGCATGTCTCTCACGCATTGTCTCACACCTCTCTTCCTAATCGATGAGTATGATTCTAGCAGAGCATTCTGTAGGATGCCCCTTAAAGTTAAGTTGGATGAATAGTAATATCAGAGATAAAGGGGTTACCTTAGTCCGAGAACCCAGGGTTACAAATCCTAGCCGGCTTTGTCAGTGGACATAGGGTCCTTCACAATTATGCTATCTTTGTCTTGTACGACGAGTCATCCATGGGTCTCCCTAAATGCGTCACGGGCCGACCAATGTGCCGCGGGACGGAACCGAACGAAGGGCCTCACCTCGACCCACCGGACCTCACGCGGTGACACACCCTCTGCCCCCATGTCTCGTTATCTTCTCACACCCACACATACCAACACAGACACCACACCCAAAAAATATATTCTCCTGGTGCCTCTATCCACTCCCCCCATGCATATACACACTCAAGGGAATCTCTCGCCATGACGTCATATTCATCTCTCTCTCTAGACCACTCTCATTTCTCGTGCTATCTCTCCCACGCACTACTAGGAAAAGGCCTGCTAGTGGCGCACCTGTTTTGCCTACTAATGGTGCACTACAGGTGCGCCACTAGCACCACACCATTAGATTTTATTACTAATGGCGCACCACAGGTGTGCCATTAGTATACCAGATACTAATGGCGCACCATGTAGCGCGCCATTAGTAGACCATACGGTGCGCCATTAGAATGCCTCCCTGCAGGGGGCCATATTTAACAATGTCTCTGGCTTACTAATGGCGCACTTGTTGCTGATGCGCCACTAGTGTGCATTTTGCAGTGCGCCACTAAAGTTCTGGGTGGTGCGCCACTATTATGAATATTAGGGATTTTTTTCTTTTCTGATTGTCGTGGTATTCTCACGGGGGGGTGCGAGTCGACAGATGCCACAAGGGCTTAGTGTGAGGGTAAGACTGCTGCTGATAGGAACGGGAGCGGGTATGCGAGTAGCACGCGCTAGTTTACCCAGGTTCGGGGCTCTCCGGAGAGATAATACCCCTACTCCTGCATGTCTGAGTATATATATCTGGGGTGTACATCGGGCAGTACAAAGTGCTCCTAGAGCTGTATCTGGGGGCAGTGCCATGGGCATCTGGCTCCATATATGCATGCACAAAGCATGCATTAGTGGCCGGCCATGAGCATGGCCGCATGTGGTGCTTGGGCATGCTTGCCCGTGGGAATGGATGGATGGATGGCTAGCTAGCTCTCTTGCTAGCTAGCTTGCTTGTGTGAGTGTGTACGTGAGTCCATCCCTTGGATGGATGGATGTGTGTCTCCTTTTATAGTGTGAGGTAGCTTTGTATCTAAGCTATGTGGAGGTATGGGAGCAAGGCATGGTGCATGTCATGCTTGTCCCCTAGGTCACTTCATGAATAGTGCCAGGGGACAAGTGACACTATACATGATGGTGTCGGGGTACGGTTGTCTTGTCCGCGGTAAGGCCGTCTCGTCGGGGTCTTGTCGATCCCGGGTCGGACTGCAGTCGGCAGCCGGCTAGTCGGTGCAGTCGGTCAGGTGGTAGCCGGCCGGGCAGCCGGCCGGGTGGAGCAGTCGGACGGGGAGCCGGCAGGAGCGGCCGGGCAGTCGGACTGAGGGGCTTTGCTAGCCCCGATGTCTTGAAATATTGTCTTGCCCTCTTCGGGATACCCGTGTCCAATTACTCCGACAGTAGCCCCCAAGCCTCCGGGCAACTTGGCAAAGTCGGGCGGAGGTTTTTTCGCGAGTGTTCATGGAAATGATCATGCAAAAGACAAAGTTAGTCCATGCAGATATATCAAATGATTGCTTTTTAGTACTGCAAGTTTTATGCGGAGGGTGCCGACTCGGTTTCGTCCGAGCCCCCTTTAATCTTTTTCATGTTCCCTCCGCTCTTTGGCTTGTGCTCTCGCTTGCCGGACAGCCGCTCTGCGGTCTGTGGCTGAGAGTGGGCCGCGGGGTGGAGTGTACAATACTCAGACTCTGGGAGCGAATTTAACCGAGTAGATACTCATAAAGAAAACGGTCGGGTCGCCCGAAGTGTTTTTCTTCCCGGACGTTTTTCGCGTGGGTGGCCTCCAGGGTTCACTCTTGCCAGTCGGACAGCCGCTCTGCGGTCTGTGACTAAGAATGGGCTTTTCATACCGCGCACGCTACTAAGCCATCTGCGGGAACTAACGTCTCAGGCCAAGCGGCCAGCCCCCGGGCCAACTCTGGCTGGCGCCGGGGCGAACAGTGATGCAACTGTAATGAAATGCGGAGATAGCCCCCGAGCATCGCTCGGGGTTGTCCGTGCTCTCGCGGTGAAAAAATCTGCGGGTGAGGAGCTCACATTGGTTTTCGTGTAGCCGAGGCGGAGTTTGCCGAAGAGAGCCGGCGCACCCGCTGGGTGTAGCCTTCGACCCCCTGGTCGCTTGAAGGAGGGTCCCGGCCGGTCAGGCGGCGAGGTGTCTTACAGCACCCTTTTCTTCTTCTGCTGGCTGCTGGCAGCCGGACGAAACTCTTCTCTTGTCTCCGTGGGGGCGCGCCAGCGCACCCACTGGGTGTAGCCCCCGAGATTCGGGCCGACTGCTGAGCAGTCGGGCCGGATCTTCCGGCAACGACTTTGTCTTCTTTCCTCGCGGGGGCGCGTCAGCGCACCCGCTGGATGTAGCCCCCGAGATTCGGGCCGACTGATGAGCAGTCGGGCCGGATCTCCCGGCGACTACTTTGTCTTCTCTCCTCGCGGGGGCGCGTCAGCGCACCCGCTGGGTGTAGCCCCCGAGATTCGGGCCGACTGCTGAGCAGTCGGGCCGGATCTCCCGGCGACTACTTTGTCTTCTCTCCTCGCGGGGGCGCGTCAGCGCACCCGCTGGGTGAAACCCCCGAGATTCGGGCTGAGGTTCGACCAGCCAGGCGTCGAGGCGGACAGGCAGGACAGGTCGCGTCCGGCCGTCCGAGTGACGAAGCAGGCAGACGAATAGATGGAGTTTTTCCTTTTCTTTGTCCCAGCCGACCTCTTTCGTTCCTTCTCTCTTTTTTTTCAGGCGGCTTGACTTTTCCCTCTTTTACCAGTCGGCAGGAGCGGGTCAGCCGGCCTTTTCTAGTCGGCCCCCTCTCTGCCTTCTAGGCAGACGCCAGCGAAGGCCACGGCCGAGGCGGGAAGCGGCCGACGCAGGCGCGAGCCGGTGCGGGGCGCAGCCGGCCTCCGACGGGCATGGCGCAGCCGGCCATGGGGCGCACAGGCAGAGGAGGCCGCGAGGCGGGGCAAGCGCCGAGGCGCGAACGAAACCGAGCCGGAGGCGGGGGCGCTCGGGCCGGAGGTCGAAGGTAGGGCGGCGAGTCCGGCTG
>NC_057808.1:284703036-284711634 GCF_018294505.1 Triticum aestivum | reverse complement strand
CGCGGGGCGCATGGGAGGCCGGGATGGCGGCGACGCAGTCGGCGCCACGGTGGCGGTGACGAAGGCGAGGCCGACGGCGAGGACGCGCCGTCCCGCGCGGCCGCTCCGGGGGTGGGTCGAAGTCGAGCCCTCGAGCGCTACCGGAGAAACGGCGCGACACCGCGGCGGTGACGGCGAAGGCGAGGCCGACGGCGAGGACGCGCCGCCCCTCGCGGCCATTCCGAGGGTGCGTCGATATCGAGCCCTCGACCGCCATCGGAGGGACGGCGCGACGCCGCGGCGGTGACGGCGAAGATGGTCCCGCCCGGACTGCGAAACCAGTAGCAGCGTGGTAGCATAGTAGTAGTACCACACCACGGTGGGCGCCAACTGTCGTGGTATTCTCATGGGGGGGTGCGAGTCGACAGATGCCACAAGGGCTTAGTGTGAGGGTAAGAGTGCTGCTGATAGGACCGGGAGCGGGTATGCGAGTAGCATGCGCTAGTTTACCCAGGTTCGGGGCTCTCCGGAGAGATAATACCCCTACTCCTGCATGTCTGAGTATATATATCTGGGGTGTACATCGGGCAGTACAAAGTGCTCCTAGAGCTGTATCCGGGGGCAGTGCCATGGGCATCTGGCTCCATATATGCATGCACAAAGCATGCATTAGTGGCCGGCCATGAGCATGGCCGCATGTGGTGCTTGGGCATGCTTGCCCGTGGGAATGGATGGATGGATGGCTAGCTAGCTCTCTTGCTAGCTAGCTTGCTTGTGTGAGTGTGTACGTGAGTCCATCCCTTGGATGGATGGATGTGTGTCTCCTTTTATAGTGTGAGGTAGCTTTGTATCTAAGCTATGTGGAGGTATGGGAGCAAGGCATGGTGCATGTCATGCTTGTCCCCTAGGTCACTTCATGAATAGTGCCAGGGGACAAGTGACACTATACATGACGGTGTCGCAGTACGGTTGTCTTGTCCGCGGTATGGCCGTCTCGTCGGGGTCTTGTCGATGCCGGGTCGGACTGCAGTCGGCAGCCGGCTAGTCGGTGCAGTCGGTCAGCTGGCAGCCGGCCGGGCAGCCGGCCGGGTGGAGCAGTCGGAGGGGAGCCGGCAGGAGCGGCCGGGCAGTCGGACTGAGGGGCTTTGCTAGCTCCGATGTCTTGAAATATTGTCTTGCCGTCTTCGGGATACCCATGTCCAATTACTCCGACACTGATATTTGCACAGGTTACAAAACATATTACTGCACAGAATATAGACAGCACAACATATAAACAGCAGAGTTATCGAATACAATAGAAGATTAGTCTCTGAATACAATTCATCATATTAGTCTCCGAATTCAAAAGACCGAACAAAGTTAGAACATTACAAGTCTCGAAACCGCGAGTAGCGAGTTTGTCTTCACATTACAAGTCGATATCGATCATCTAAACTACCATCACATAGAAGAGAGCTGCGGTCATCACAATTAGCATCATCGCGATGAAACTGGTCTTCATCTGGTTCCTCCTCCGCTCCCTCCTCTCTCCCGCTAGATAGCGCGCGTATCTAGCTTCCGCCTCCGCCCTAGTGGTGTACCCTTTGTAACTGTTACCGCTGAAACGGTGAACCTGTCTCCGACACTACTCCCAGTCGTCGTAGACTCCGGGAACCTTACCCTTGTACACGACATACGATGGCATCTCTATGCACTAGACCCAAACAAAAAGATAGTAGCAATTCACAGACAATACATAAGCAATATATAAGTATGCAACAAAAGGATCGGAAGATAAAAGCAACACATTAATAGCACGATTCGTGGTCCTACTAATAAATAGCATCAATTACATATAAGTTGAACGACTGTCCAAACCAAAGAGATATACAAGTTCATTAAAGTTTAATATTACAACATGAGCCAGTCGACATTTCAGAACTACATAGCATCACTACTTTCGACTCGACTCAGGGACCGGAGCGTGGATGAAGCCGCCGTCTTTCGTGATGGTCATGAAATCACGGGCGTTGCCAGCCTGCATTTGTAGCGTTGTTTCTATCTCACTGTTGGACGGTTGATGTCTGAGATAGAACTGCCCCGAGGTACGAAGGACATCTTGATGGATGATTTCCGCAAACTCCGACTGGATGCGAAAGAATTCTTGTCTGATGTCCGCGTCCTGGATTGCCGACAAGCGTGCAGCCCAATCTTTGAGATTACTTGGTAGCAGAAGGTGATTATGGTCCCGTACGATCGCCCGCATGTGATGGAGGGCGTAGTAGGCATCCTTCTGACTGCCAGGCGGCTACTTGACGCAGGAAAACGTCGTATTGTGGCTGAAGATGTGCTTGTCGTACCTACGAACTGGCCTGCTGAAGGTGCCTCCAGATCTGGCGTAGCCAGGGAGAACATCATCAAGAACTTTCTTGATATTTGTGTAGTCTTTCTTCGACTGACGGTCCGGGTCGAAATACATGGCCATGGAATATTTCAGGCTTAAGAGGATGAGTGTGCAATGTGTGTCACTGCACAAAACACGAAATGTTAGAAAAAAAAGAACGATCGAAATCTAAGAAATCATATGTTACAGGGCGGTGAGGGGATGACTTACTCGGGAAAGTAAGGCACGAGGAAGTTATCCTTATCTGGGTTTGCCAGAATGACACCTTCGAGGTATGAACTCGCGACTTGCGGGTCCCCAGCGCTGCCCAAGATCTTGGCACGCATGTAGAAGGGGTCGACTATCACGATGTACGGGGTCTTGTCTCTAATGATCCGCATCTCCATACTCAGTGAAAATAGCCGAATGAAGGTGTAGTGCAGCGGATGAAGGTTAAACATAGCGAAGATGTCATCAAACCGCAGGACGATCGTACCCCCGATGGCGCTATCCACAAAGCCCTTGCCCTCTGGCACCTTGGCCACGAAAATCGGGTATGCCACATCATTCTCGGAGAAAGAACACTGTCATGCAGACTCCGGATAGCACCGGTTGCAGCATTGAGCAGATTAGTCGGTAGCATCAGCCTACCCGCCACATGCACCCTCCTCGAGATATCCTTTGGTGAAGGTGGCCCGTCCTAAGCACGGATTGTACTCGGTGTCGACTGGCTCGCACTGCCCTTGTTATTCTTTCGTTTCCGTCCCTTCTTCCTCATCTCCTGTAATGGGATCGAGTTCTGCTCAGAGACCGCCTTCTTGAGTGTGTTGGGGCTGATAATATTCCGCACCTCGGCTATCTGAGGCTCGGTGAAGTCGGCAGCTGGAGGCGTCTCCTGAGAACTAAACGCCAGACGACGCCTGTTGCAATTGGGTTTCTCCGCGGTACCAGCTCGATCATGGTTGTCTTTTTCAGGGTTGGGTTCTTGAGAAGGAGGCCCGAAGAATTCGTCACCGTACCCATGTTCGGCAAAGTACTTATCGGCGTTGGTAAATGTACCGTCGTCGTTGTCGTCGTCCGGATCCTGTGCCATATGCATGTCCGGATCCTGTGCCATAGGGATGTCCGGCATGTCCGGTAGCGTTGCGGCGGTCTTGCCATGCCTTGGCGCGGGCGCGACTGGCGGTGTTGTCTATGGGGTGGTGACCCCCGCCCCCAAACGAATCTGGCTCTTCGGCCAAAGCAGGGGCCAGCTTACGCAGGCGCTGAGGGTCATCACATCATCTTCGTCGGCCCCAGCGGGTCGAATCGGAGGTAACAACTCATCACAGCCTGGCAGCACCCGAACCAGTTCAACCCTATACACAGTGGGTGGCATCGGACTACCGTGGAACACGGGGTTGCCCGGTTGAACGATTCTGCCCTTGGCGACATCGATCAACTCGCCGCCCATGAAGTGCAGGAGAGTGCATGGAACGTCGGCGGCGCCCAGCGAAAACATGTAGGGCGTTAGGGATGCCCAGTCAGAGGTAAGGAGATGAAGTCATCGGCCGAGAGGCTTAGTTACCGTGATGGCGTCGAGCTCGGCTAATGTCGAGGCACCGCCAACGGCGGGCGTGCAACTGACGGAGGGGCCGCTTGCTGCCGAGGTGCCGGCCGGCGTATACCCGGGTGCATTAAGCTCCAATGCCCGTGCCGGCGCCGGAGATACCAATACCGCCTCCGCCGGAGACACCAATGGCGCCACCTGCGCGTTGTGCGAGTTGCTGGCCGTGAAGCTGGGAACCGGGGGCGGCCCCTATTGGTCGCCCGCAATCCACGCCTGCAGCCCCTCAATCAAGCTAGGGACAATGGCAGTGAGTGTCATTCCCAGTTGTTGTTGCACTTGCTCTTGGACAATCTCCGGAATCCGCGCCACTTGTGCCTTGAGTTCTTGAACCTCGCGCGACTGGCTTTCCGAGCTGGTCTTTTTCTCCTTTCGCCCACCAGCGTTATAGTATGACGACCATTTTGTGGACAAGCCTTTGCCGGCCACACGACCAGCTAACAACGGCTTACTGAGCTTATCCTTGTTTTTCATTATGTTCAACGCCCTATTTAGAGTGCTGTCCCAAGCTGGGGAGCTCTGAGACGACCCCGCGCTACTGCTTTCAGTCTCCTGCGGAAGGAATGTGAACCATTTAGAAATTTGGCTTCATTAACTAGAATGCAACCATATATGTAGCTAATTACGCGGGGGTGTATTCCTTACCAGAACTTTCTCAAGCACCTTGGTCTTCGGATCCGTGGTAAGCTCCTTTTTTACCGGGTCCTCCTTGTACCGGGCCCTGACATAGTTCCTGGTCTGCTTCTCACGGTATTTCTCGAAGCGGGGTGGTAGGCCTTGCTCGGCACGCTCCGCGTCCTCCTTGTCCCATATAGGTTCCGCCACTCTGTAACCGCCGGGACCGAGTTAGTGGACCCCTAAGTTCAAGTCCCGCATCTCTTTCCCCCACTGACTTGATTCCTCGGATGCGCCGCTCTCGCACTTGATCTTGAACTCCTTGTAGTCATCTTCGCTGATCGAAGGATTTTTCGCCTTGATCTTCTCATTACTATCACCTTTGTTAATCATTCTCTTCACCGTGCTTCTCCAAGTAGAAAGGGTCGTGCTCATCTTCGTGAGGGCGGCACTGTTCACTTTATTCCCTGAGAGGCGTGTGTTTGCAAACTCAGCGGGGAACTTGTATCGTTCGTGCAGCTTCGTGAAGAGGAGGTTGCGCAAATTCCCTCGGTCCTTATGCCTTAGGTTCTCGGTGTTGATCGAGACGGTGCTCCGGAGAATGCACCCGAGCTGAACCAAGTACCCCTTGACTAATTCTTCGGGCGCCGTTGGATCCCCGTCGCAGTTCACTTCAGTAAATTCCTCCTTGACGGTGCCGAGCACGTTCGGGCGCCGGTCCTTCCGTTGCCTCTTCGGTTGGCTGCCATCTGTGCGTGCGCTACCATCATCAGTGGTGGCATCCTCGGCGGCACCATCAGTGGTGTCATCCCCGACGCCACTAGGGGTTGTGTAGTCAGGATCGGTGTCTTCCGCGGCGTCCTCATAGCGGTGAGGTTCTTCCTCCATCTCCTGGGACAGCTCCCAGAATGCCTTGCCGCCCAAACCGCCGACCTCATCATTGTGGGCCATGTTTCGCTCTAAATAGGAAAAAAGTTTGGTCAAAAAGTTGGTTATTGTCAAGGAACAAGATCTCTAAGTTGACCAAATAACCTAATTCTCGAGGAATTTGCTGTTAGTGTGTTGTTGCTAAGGTCCAAGTCCCTTCCTAACCCCCTTCTTCTTGTCTCCTCTCACTATCTCTCTCACACACATGGCAAGCAAGGGTGTCTGAGTGTGTGAAAAACTACTAAACTAATCCAAGGGCTGAAAATTGATCATTTAGGTTTTTGTCGACACCGAGGCACCCTAAAAGCCAAGGTTTTATCATTTAGGGTTTGACTCTTGGCTAACCAACCTCACCTCCTCCTCCTCCTCCTCCTCTTCGTCGTCTTCCTCTGATTAAATGGATTTCCAGGATGTAGGTGGATTCATGTGTATATATACACCTACACTAACTACTAGCCAACCAGTGTGTTTAGACTAGATCGGGGGGTATTGTCTTCTGTTGTGTCATTTTCACAGTTTCTTTCTGATCACTGTGGATGAGGAGCTTGATTGGTTACTTTAATGGCGGTCAGGGCCAGGTAGGGGAGGTGGGCAGGCAGGACAGGAGCGAGGTCAACGGCTCATGGATGGCTTACACGTGGCCGCCCCCAGCTCCAATCGTGAGATTACGCAGGCAAATAAACAAAGAGGATCCTACTTAATTAAGTACTAAGATACCCTGGCCCATGCATTAGTCGCAAGTACCCCATATGTCCTATTTTTAGCAAAGTCATGCTAAAATTCACGGAAAATTTCAGCATGACCTTTGATGAAAATAGGACACATGGAGTACCCGAATTTGCCAGAACGGAAGTTAATTGACATTCCGGCAAACTCAAGGGCCTCTCGGGGTACCTGCAAAATCATTATCCCACCCCTGCCCCGCTGCAACCCCACAACACGACACGATGGTCGGAGACAAAACCCAGCAATATATCTTCTAGCCATAAATTGACTTAGTATGCTGGCTTTGGCATAGCAGAAAGCAAACTCAATAAAAATGACTTAGTATGCTGGCTTTGGCATAGCAGAAAGCAAACTGAATAAAAATGACTTAGTATCCTGGCTTTGGAAATAGCAGAAAGCAAACTGAATAAAAATGGTAGTTACTGTGCATATTCACACTAAACCACTAGCAGCCCTGAATCGCCAATCCGGGAAGTCCTGCTGCACTATTATTTGAACCTAATTAGGTTCAAAACTCACTAAGCTTGTGGGTACAGTAAGTTAGTGTTCTAAGTATGCATTGAATAGTCCTGCTGCACTAGTGGTTAACTGAACTGCAATAGTTCAGCAAAATGACTACTCTTTTCTGTCTTTGTGAATGAATTTGCTTTCCTGGTCTGTTGGGTATAAAATAATTCCTATCAAGAATCGCAATATTGTACCAGCTGTTAAGACCATATGGATAAGAAAGATTTTACATTCAAATTTCTAAACGATGGCATAACAGTGTAAAGCATTCGACTTCAACCATTTGTATTGCTCAGAAATGTAGTGGAGTGTTACTTATGCCTAGCAATCAAGCAGACACTCATATTAAAATGAAATTGAGTTAGGAACCACTTTCAATACTAGTTTCTGAAACTGGAAATAATATTATTTGACCAATTGAAATAAGTTATATGGAAAATTTGCTACAAGAAATCATGTACTCCAGTCGGGCTTGGGCTGAGCATTTGATTATGGTTAATAGTTTACTGCTAAATAAATCAACAAACTTAGACATCCATGTTAAACACCAAAGTGAGTGCAATGACAGCCAAGAAAATCCTGGTATGAGAGTAGATGGTTACAAGAGCACTAGAAATAACAGAATTTCATGATGTGGCTCTAGTGAAAAATGGCAGCTCACTTTTGTTATATGCTATAAACAATCATGCTATTGGGATTTTGTAATCTAAGGCGCACACCAGCAAGAGCAGAGAAGTAGCATATCACTGGTGTAATGGAAGTTTATGGCCTAATGCCTTGCAACCAGACACATTTCCATAACTAGCAGCCCCAGCATATAATCAGTAAGATGCCCTACAACAGACACATTTCCTGAACAAAAACAAGTTTAGTCCACCACACCCTGAACAGGGGCATCACTAGGCAAGCAGCAATGTGTATCCACCAGTAGCCATGTTACTTATAGGTAATAATAACAGGAGCAAATACTACAAGTCTGTCTCTATTTTCCTTGTGCTGCAACGAAGGAAGCTAGAGCAGAGCAGAGCAGACCTTGGTTTTGCAGCAGCGTCAAGGTGACTTCCTCGTCCAGCACGTCGTGGCCTTCCCCTTGCCCCTTCCGTTGCCATGGTGGTGGTGGTGGCCCCTGCCGTTGCCGTGGTGGTGGTGGTCGCAGACGCAGTCGTGGTGCTCCGGTGGACGCGGCTGCATCAATCGTTTGAATTGACATTTAATCAAACACCAAACAGGCAAGAACAGAAGGTGGAGACAGAGAAGAGAGGGGATCGAGCAGAGAGGGAGAGGGCAAGGAGGAAGGAGCAGAGAGGGAGAGGGCAGGGCGTGGTGGCTCACCGGTGACGTCGGAGGAGAGGCCCCGACGAGCACGTCTACAGCGGCGACTTCAGCTCTGCTTCCGCTTCGGCTCTACTTCCCCGAGGAAGAAGAGGCGGAGGGGGTGGAGGGGAGGACCGGGCGGCCGGGCGAGGGCCTCACCTCGAACGGGACGGAGATGGTGGGGGCGGAAGGGCTCATCGCCGCTGGGGCGAGGGTCGGAGCGGGGGAGGCGGCGGGGGCACGGGGGCGGCGGCGGCGCAGTACGGGTCGGGGCAGTGGGCGGGTCGGGGCAGCTGTCGGCGGGTGAGAGAGATGGGTAAGATAGAAAAAAATTTAGTGGGGGGAAGGGTTAGCAATGGCGCACCCTCGAGCGGTGCGCCATTAGAATTTTTTTGGATAGCAATGGCGCATCCACACGTGGTGCGCCATTAGAAATCTTTTTTTGTATAGCAATGGCGCATCCCAGAGAGGTGCGCCATTAGTACTCTTTTTTTGAATAGCAATGGCGCACCCCAGAGAGGTGCGCCATTAGTAATCTTTTTTTGTATAGCAATGGCAC
>NC_057808.1:284697368-284702629 GCF_018294505.1 Triticum aestivum | reverse complement strand
GAGCAGGGGAGGGGGCGGTGGGTGCTCGGCGGCGGTGGAGCGGGGAAGGGTGCGGGGGGTCGACGGCGGCGGTGGAGCGGGGGAGGGTGGGGGGTGCTCGGCGGCGAGGGGGATCTGGCGAGGGGGTAGCGATCGAGATGGAGGGGGATCGAGATCGAGTGTCCTCATGAATATTCAATATTTTTTCATATTGAATATGAAAAAATATCATCAAATTTGAAAAAATATTCATGAATTCAAAAAGTGCCCATGAAATTTAAAAATATTCATGAGTTCAAAAAATATTAACAAATTCAATACTTTTTGTGAGTTAGAAATTCAATACCTAATAAACATAAATAAATATTCATGAGGACACTAGAACAGAAGAAATATCATTTCAATATGTCGAAATACAATCGAGAAATGAAGGCTACAATTTAAATACAATCGATCTTAGCTAGCTATCTGTTCACAATCTTCTTGCCCTTATTTTTCGTAAATGGAGTTCTTCTCTTGAACGGACGTCCTTTAGGTATGGTGGTCCTGCTTCTTCTTGTGGTGTATGCTGGTACTTCATCGTCGTCGTCATGTTCCATCTTCGGGTCGCCGTACTTGTCGAAGTCTTGCTCATTGGCAACTCCATCCATTTCGATGATCTTCCTTTTGCCTCTCCTCACGACAACACGACTGGGCTTTGATGGGTCGGTAATGAAGAAGCATTGGTCCACTTGGGAAGCCAGTACCCATGGCTCATTTTTCGCGGTGACGTTTGCGCCCGCGGTCTTGGATTTGGCTTCGGGTATAACCATGGTGGTGAAATACCGGTCTTCTTTTAGGACGCTCTTGGCCCATCTGACACGGAACATCGGGACCTTCTCTCCAGCGTAGGTCAGCTCCCAGATCTCCTTGATCCTTCCGTAGTATCTTTCCTTTTCATTACCGGTGTAGGATTCCATCGTTACCCCGGAGTTCTGATAACCATCGCTCTTCATGTCCTTTCCCTCGGTGTAGAATGTGTAGCCGTTGATATCGTACGCCTCATACGTCATCAGGTTGTGCTCGGCGCCCTGTGACAAGGCGAATATGAGTTGTTCTTACGCAGAAGAATCCTCATGTAAAGGGCACGACAAAAGCTTCTGCTTGAACCAACGCGTGAAACATGAGTTGTGCTCTTTGATTATATCTCCGTCCGTCCTCTGTTGGCCTCGGTCATTGTACGTCTTCTCAATAAAGGTTTTGTGCTCTACCACCCAAGGATCGACCACGTCTATGTGTTGTAGCGCGACTAGGTTTGCTCTTTCAAAGTCGGCAAGTCGACCCTCGAAGTCGACATGCATTTTGCGGCGACCCTCACGGTGACCCCATCCAGCGAGCTTGCCGAGGTGCCTGTTGATGGGCAGACCAACGGGGTTCTCGATGCCTAGATAATTCGTGCAGTAGGAGATGCACTCTTCGGTCAGAAAGCCCCTGGCTATGCTTCCCTCTGGACGTGACATGTTGCGAACGTATCCTTTGATGACACCATTCATCCTTTCGAACGGCATCATGCTGTGCAGGAACGTTGGCCCGAGTTGGATGATATCCTCCACGATATGGACCAGCAGATGCACCATAACATCGAAGAATGCGGGCGGGAAGTACATCTCAAGCTCGCATAGTATCACCACGATCTCTTCCTGTAGCCTTCTGAGTTGCCTCACGCCAACCGACTTCTGAGAGATGACGTCGAAAAAGTTGCATAGGCCAAATAGCATTTCACGGACGTGCGCGTCCATGATCCCACGGATCGCAACTGGAAGTATCTGCATCATCAGCACGTGACAATCGTGAGACTTCATCCCGCTGAACTTCTGCTTCGCTGAGTCTAGGTATCTGCTTATCTTCCCCGCGTAACCGTAAGGAAGTTTTACTCCTATGAGACAGGTGAAAAACTGATCGATCTCCTCCTGACTTAGAGTGAAGCACGTGGGAGGGAAGTCATTTCCGGTCTTCTTGGCCTTTTTGCCTTTGCGACGACTTTCTGTGTCCTGCTTCGCCTCATCATCATCATCATTAGCGTGAAGCTCCTCCCTGATGCCCGTTGATTTCAAGTCTGCCCTTGCTTTCGGCCCATCATTGGTCCTCTCTGGCATGTTGACCAGGGTACCAAGCAGACTATCACACACGTTCTTCGTGATATGCATGACATCAAGGCTGTGAGGCACACGGTGGATCTTCCAGTACGGCAAGTCCCAGAAAACAGACCTCGTTTTCCATACCTTCAGCAGCGGCTCTTGCGCCTTTCGCTTCTTTCCCGGCTCTGGCGCCTTTTGCTTCTTTCCCGGCAGTGGGCAATCTTTCCAATTTTTCAACAGCTCGTCTATTTCCTCGCCACTCCTCGTACGCGGGTGTCTTCGGGTTTCGGTTTCACCATCGAACAGATCCTTGCGTTTCCTCCATGAGTCATCGTTGCGAAGCCACCTTCGATGTCCCATGAACATGGTTTTCGAAGACCCAGGATCTCTATCTAGCTGGCGATACATTGTGTCATCCATGCACCTGACGCATCCAGAAAATCCGTGGACCACCTGCCCCGCGACATATCCGTGACCGAGATAGTCGTGCACCGTCGTGAGCAATGCGGCTCTCATAGGGAAATATTCTTTCTCTGCGGCGTCCCACGTATTGGCTGGCGTTTTCCACAGCGTGTCTAGCTCCTCTTTCAGCAGCCCCAGATACAGATTGATGTCGTTCCCTGGTTGTTTCGGCCCTTCAATTAGCATACTCATGTGAATGTACTTCCTCTTCATGCACAACCACGGGGGAAGGTTGTACATCCACACAAACACAGGCCAGGTGCTATGTGTGCTTCTCTGGCTGCCAAACGGATTGACTCCATCGGTGCTCGCGCCCAGCACGATGTTCCTTGGATCGTTCCCAAATTTTGGGTGTTCGAAGTTCAATGCTTGCCACTGGCTCCCATCCTTAGGGTGACTCAACATCTTGTCTTTTTTATTTATCTCCGGATCATTTGCGTCATCTTCTCGCTTCTTCTCCTCCCTATCCGCGTGCCAACGCAAGAGCTTTGCTACCTTAGGGTCCACGAAATACTGCTGCAGACGAGGAGTGATCGGAAAGTACCACACCACTTTTCGAGGAGCTTTCTTCCTCTTCTTGTATCGAGTGACACCGCACACCGGACATATGGTAGACTCCGCGTGCTCGTCCCGATAAATGATGCAATTGTTCATGCACATATGGTATTTCACGTGCGGTAAATCCAGAGGACACACGATTTTCTTCGCCTCCTCGAAACTGGTCGGGCACTTGTTCCCTTTGGGAAGACGTTCGTGCCAGAATGACATGTTCTCGTCGAAGCATGCGTCGGTCATTTTGTGTTTTACCTTCATCTCCAGAGCCATGAGCGTTACTTTCAGGGGGGTATCCTCGGGCCTGCATCCTTCATACAATGGAGTAACCGCGTCTATCTCCAGTTGATCCAGCTTGGCTTTCTCTCGGGCGGCAGCTCTTGCGTTATCCGTCTGCTTGAGAAGCAGCTCTTGAATATGAGGGTCCTGCACCCAGCCCATCGATGGTCCATCGTCGTCTGCTCCGGCATCTTCATCTTCATGATCATGCCCTTCGTCTGCTCCGGCATCTTCCTCATCATCATGTCTGGCATCTTCTACATGATGACTGTGTACTGCATCTACTTCGTGATCATGTCCTGGAGATTCTTCGTCTTCTTGCCCGCCCTCGCCGCGGTTGTCTTGCTGCCCTTCCTCATTTCTTGCCGGCCGGCCCCCATGGACGACTTCATAATCATCTTCATCACCTTGCCACCGATAGCCATCCATGAAACCATGCAAGAGTAGGTGGTCCCGCACCTGTACGGAATCCGGGTCCATAAGGCTCCTCAGCTTGCATCTTCGACACGGACATCTTATCTCCGTCTCGTTCTTTTGAAGCATCTCGGCCTTCGCGGAGCTCAAAAACCTATTTATGATGCCTTCGGTCATCGTGCGGACCATGGTCGCCTGCGGGGTAGAGCAAAACGATATTTTAGAACCAAGAAAAAATTTGGCATGACTTTGCCTAAAAATAGGACCAAAAAGAATGCATACTGCCAAAATTCTCGCCGAAACGGAAATGAATCAACATTCCGGCAAAATATTGGCAACTATCGCATTTCAAATACCGGTACCTGCAAACACAAACATATATGCAACACCACAAACATACATAGATCTAACTAGGCCATAAAAAGTGCATGTGCACGTTGTTGGAGGGAGAAAAAAGTAGATCTACAACATAAAGAAAGCTTTCCCCTTACTTACCTATCAAAAAAAGGTAATTTAACCACTTAATTTGGATGAATCTATGGTGCAAATGAGGTGAGGAGTTGGAGGCAGCCGAGACAAGCTTGGAGGAGGAGGTGGAGAGAATGAAGTGGGGAAAGTGAGTGTGTAGGTGGCTGTCCAAAATATCTAGCTGGTCCTAGGTTACTAATGGCGCACCACCAACAAATGCGCCATTAGTAACCCTGGTTACTAATGGCGCACCAGCTGGCGGTGCGCCATTAGTAGTTTCGCAAAAAAACAAAAAATGATAGTAGTGGCGCACGGGGTGACTGGTGCGCCATTACTAGTTAAAACTAGTAATGGCGTACTGCGCCACGGTGCGCAATTAGTATTTTTGAAAAAAAAACAAATTTTGTTAGTAGTGGCGCACCATGTTTGTGGTGCGCCATTAGTATCTATCACACTAATGGCGCACCAGCACACTGTGCGCCATTAGTATTTTTGGAAAAAAATGTTAGTAGTGGCGCACCATGGTTGTGGTGCGCCATTAGTGTCTATCACACTAATGGCGCACCAGCACATGGTGCGCCACTGCTATATAGCAGTGGCGCACTGCATGTCTGGTGCGCCATTAGTGTCCATATTATCTATAGCCCTTTTCCTAGTAGTGACGCCCCCCTGTCGGCCCCTCTATCCATGCCTCTCTCGAATACGTAATACACACACATACCTCTCTAGGCCCTGCCAAATGCATCAACTACACATTCGCACATGTTACATCACGTACCCCATTGATCTAAAAAGCCCTCTCTTCACGTTTATTTTGCATACAACATTCCTTTTGAATAAAGTGTGGCCAAAAAAATATTTTAGAATTTCTACATATATACAACATTACAAAGTTATATGGAGGAGTATGAACGCTTGCATTGCATGGTGCCCACAATGATATTTATTTCGCACTGTGAATTTGTATATTTTTAAACTATATATAAAGGT
>NC_057808.1:284646670-284697286 GCF_018294505.1 Triticum aestivum | reverse complement strand
CTTTCACGTACGCACACAAACTATCTCCAGGTCCTCTAAAAGTAAGCCCCCAGCACATTCACGCATGTTTCATCTTTCTCTCGCGATATATACAGTGACGATCATTGTATTTGAAGCGAAAGCACGATACGTACATTGGACTTCAGAATCCACTCATTACGGTCACCATTTACGTTTTGTGGTTATTATACAGTCACGGGCTCACCGTACAACTCTGTATTTGCTCAAGACACGACTAGTTGACCAGTTAAATGCTCCACGTGGCACCTCTAGTGTTGCATCACATTATCTCACTACCATGAGGCCCACCTGTCGGCTTGTATCTACTCTACATCTACACTCTTATAAAATACTAGCAAGATGCCCATGCGTTGCACGGAACATCAAGATGCATTTGTATGAGTATTTATCTTGTGGGAGAAAAGGATGAACAAGGGAAGGCCTTATTTGCAAGTGTGGAGAGGGGTGTGGGTATCTTTTTGCAAAATTGCCATAGTTTCCTTCCTATCCGTCAGATATAGATCGGACGGCCTATATTGCAGGATGGCAGGCACACGATCATCACCGACTATGCTTTTTATAAGAGTAGGGATAAAATACACTCTTATAAAAAACAGAGTTGGTGATGATGGTGTGCCTGCCATCCTGCAATATAGGCCGCCCGATTTATATCTGACGGATAGGAAAGAAACTATGACAATTTTGCCTAAGATGTACCCACACACCTCTCCACATTTGCAAATAAGGCCTTCCCTCGTTCATCCTTTTCTCTCACAAGATAAACTAGTCATACAAATGCATCTTGATGTTACGTGCAACACACGGGCATCTTGCTAGTAAGAATGAAAACAAACGACAAAAAAATATTGGACGGTGGTTCGAAGTCATGACCGCGGGCACAGCGGACAAGGTGGCCTTGTATTGGTATGCTGAGCCGTCTATTTTAACACACAGGAGCTGGTGTGGTGATTATACACACACACACACGCATGCACACGAACTGCATGCACGTAACACTCACACGAACACATGCACCCACGCACGCACGCAACACTCACACATACACATGCAGCCACACACGCACGCAACACTCACATGCACACACGCACGCATGCACGCACACACCAGTACACCACACGACCAACACACACTCTCACGCTCAAGTGCTCAACCTACACGTGCATGCGCACACATCAGGCCCTGACAGACACATACACAACCAGGTGATTCCGCGCACGGGGTGGAGTCTTGTCGTGCCTGCGTAAATTTGTGTTTATCTGACCTTTTCCCTATGCGAACTGACAGGTGGGACCCATAAGGAACATGGTCAATTTAACTAGTCAACATGGTGCCACGCAGACTATTTGGCCGGTCAACAGAGTGCAATCCGATGATGAACCGTGAGCAAGTGATCGTATAATCACCGCAAAATGTATATAGTGACTGTAATCGGCTTATTCTGAAGTTCGGTGAACGTATTACGCTTTTCTCTCTGTAGGCCCTCCAAAACTACATCTCTACACGTTCTAGCATGTTACACCTAACAACTATGCAATGCAGCACTACTACTACACTCTAACACAATAAATCATATGTGTTTTTAGTTTTACTAGATATCATATTGTTACTTAATTATTCAGTTTGCATACCTTAAAATTGCCTTTGAAATGTATGGCCTGTTTAATCGAGTTTGTATCGATGGATCGTGCGAAACAGCAAAACTATAGTACTATATACAGTACAAGTAACAGTTCACTGGGCCGTCGTGTCGTGTACTCCTCCATCGTAAGAGTGGAGCGCTCGCTTTCATAAATCTTCTAGTCCCTTTCGCCGACATGTGGGGCATCAAGCTACCTGGTCCACGTGCCATACCGGAATACAGTGCAGAGCAGCCGAGGTGAAGCACCCAGTCATGGCGCCGGCGTAGTAATGACCAATGAGGCGTCAAATCACAAAGCTGCACCTTTCCCGCAGTTAAGTTGGAGGGACGAAGTAATAGTGCTAAAAAAAGAAGTTGGAGGGACGAAGCAACCATCATTTCACTCGTTGCTGAATCCGCTTCTCCCTCATCTTCTTCAAGTTAACCACGTGTTGCTTCTGCCGTTGTTCTGCCTCATGTGGGAAGCGGATCGGCTTGGTAAAGCACTGACACGTGGGACCGCATGTTAGCAAACCGCCAGGACAACGTCCTCTAAAAAGAAGAAACCTCCCCCGCCATCCGCGCGGCAAAATCACCTCCTCTTTACTAATCTTGATTCTATAATTTTTTAGACCAATATAATTGAGATTTGTATAGATAGCACACAGGAGCAAAACCAAGTGGTACGGTTAAGGGCATCCACAATGTGTAGCCAAATGTGAAAATAGCTTTTGGCATCGTCGGAACCATTGTGGACCGTGTTGCCAAAGCCAAAAGGATGGAACCGAAGCTCCCTGATTGATTGATTGAAGGAATAGAAAAATGCAACGTCTCTCCTCTTTCTCACGTGCTTGGACGCATGTACAGTATAGAGGACAGAGTCTACTCCCTTGTCCCTTCTATCACAAATCACAAAGCAGTGAGGCGTCAAATCACAAAGCACGGATGAAGCAACCATCATTTCACTCTTCGCTGACTCCGCTTCTCCATCATCTTCTTCAAGAAACCATCTCACCGCATTAAGCTGGACGGACGACGCTATTGTGTATGAGTAGTACTAGTACATTTACGCATCCTTTCGTTCAACGGACTTCCTGGATGCAAATAAGGCGGTTGTCTCGGCTTGCAGGCGGCACTTGCGAACGACTTACCGTGGTCTCCCTCAATGGTGTTCTCCGTCGAACGCACTTCGCCAAACCACAACGTTCGAGATATCGTCGACGTCACCACAATGGGGAAGGAAGTCAAATATAGTTACTACCTCCATTTTTTTGTACACAAGGCCAGTATATCAAAATTACAATTTGCAAAAGGCCACTAACACTAATCGAGGCAAAATTGATGGGGTTTGCCTCATACTAGCAACCAAGGACATTAATATACCCTTGCATGCATGCGGAGTGAGAAGGTTGGTTTGCATGGCGCTGCATTAATCAAGCGATGAGGAGTGAGATGGTTAGCTCTTTGGGCTTTGGAGAAAAAAATACGCATTAATTGACACGTGAAACAAGGATTTGTATCGTTTAATCGAGCGAAGGAAAACCCCACCTTTCTTTTTTAACACTAGTACTCCTAGTACATAGTACTACGTACTTATCCTGTTTGGGTCTAGGCCTTGCATTGTCATACTTCGCCACACATTTTTGCCAAGCTTGCCTAAAGTTTTCAAAATGAAAAGGACGTACACTTGCGCACGGCTGTCGCGGTCGCACCGCACCCTCACACGGTCGCTCCTGCACGCCGCGGTCGCACCCCACCCTCACATGCACAGTCGCTCCTGCATGCCGCAAACCCAACCAAGGGAACGCACCCTCACTGACACGTGCTGTCGCATGTGAACAAACCAAACTCAGCCATCCTACCGCTGACACATAATTTTCGTTCATAGAGTATGTTTATCCAACCGCATGTTGGGGAGTATCCGTACGGCCCGTGCGGTGGTCTGTTGGGGAAGAAGAAGAGGTGAGGAAGAAGGGTTAGGAGACGTAGGATATTCATCCAACCGCCTGAAATGGTAGACTGACCCAAGTTAGGCGACTTTCATAACAATATATGTTTTTACACAGCAAAAGATCCATAAAAACAGCAACATAAAGAAAAACTATCACTGCTCGCGGAACGAGATGACCTCGTCGTCTTTGGTTGCCGGCGCAAACCAGCCGTAGCTGCCGACGTGTGTCTCCGCACGGTGGTTGTCCTCAGCCTCCAGCTACTCGTTCATGCGGAGCGTGCGGGCGCTCTGCACGGACAAGAGCACCGCCCGGTTCAAGTCGAGGACGTCCGGTTCCGCCTGCAGGAGGGCCTCGATGGCAGCGGCATCCACGCGCTCCGCGTCGAGTCGAGCCTCCGCCGCTCGGTTCAAGTCCAGGACGTCCAGTTCCGCCTGCAGGAGGGCCTCGATGAGAGCGGCATCTGCACGCTCCGCGTCGAGTTGAGCCTCTGCCGCCCGGTTCAAGTCCAGGACGTCCGGTTCCGCCTGCAGGAGGGCCTCGATGGCAGCGGCATTCGCGTGCCCCGCCTCAAGTTGAGCCTCCGCCGCCCGGTTCACATCCACGACATCCGGTTCCGCCTTGAGGAGAGCCTCGATGGCAGTGGCATGCGCGCGCTCCACGTCGAGTTGAGCCTCTGCCTCCCGGTCCACTTTAGTATCGCCAGGTTGAACCGCTGGTCCGCCTGCACCATGGGGGACTCGGACGCCGGCACGAAGTCGACGTCCATCGTCTCATACCCATCGGGGGCCTTCTGCGCCGCGACCTCCGCCATGAACATTGGATCGGCTTCCTCCTCCTCGTAGCTTGGCTCCAGAGAACTCGGGGATTGGCCCGCCGCAAAGCGAGCTTGGGAACAGAGGTCTCTGGCGCTGACCGCCGCCGCGATTTCTGCACGGCGCTCCGGCGTCAGCATCTTGTAGTACGTGATCTTGTGGCGCACCATGGCTTTCCGATGAACTAGGGGACGCTTAATGCGGGCTAGGGGATCGAAAGGTGGGGGAAGGGGCTGGAGATTAGGTGTGGTTTTAGGCCAGTGGCTGGCGTAGGCCGATCAGCGAAGGTTCTGGTGTGAATAGTGGTTCCGGTGACGACCGGTCAATCGGTTTTGACTGTACATCGCTCTTGTCACCTTCGCGTTGCAGCCCGGCACGCTAGACCCTCCACGTCGCTCACCGAATGGAACGCGCTTCGTCTTGCGTTTTCGCTCGCTTGTGGGACCGCAGTTGAGAGCAAACCGACGTCCTCCCCCTCCCCCGCCCGTGTCAGTTTATGCAGAGTAAATAAAAATAGAGGGAGTATACTACGGATGAGGATCCCCTGACGTGGCCGAACCCATTGAGTAACTGACATGCGGGGCCTAGCAAGCATGGGGTCCGCCAGTAAGTGACCGAAAGGGAGGGTAAGGCAGGGATACGTATGTGAAAGGAGCTTCCAATGATATAATTTTCACATTATACATCTCATGTACTATTAATCTTGTCAATAGTCAAATGCGGTTTTGAAAAACGCATTAGAGCATGGTTAATAATATAGCCAGTCGATGGCTATAAGGAACTGCCATGTCATCTATAGCCATCATCTATTATATGCACTCATATAGTAGTTTGGGCTATAAGGTTGGCTATTTCCCGCAAAAAAAATATAAGGTTGGCTATTGTATTAGTACTTTTTTCCATCTCCTCTCCATCTCTTTCTTCATATTTATTGTACCTATTTAACTAGGAATGCGTATATAGCTAGGCTCTTGCATGAGAGCTCACTCCCCTTACTTTTTCACATCTCTCTCCTCCACATAGGCCCTATATAAATGGAAGGAGGGAGTACAACTATGAGCACTGCATACTCTAGTACATATGTTGGCAGTACTCCACTAGTACTATTGGACAGGGAGCTTAAAAAAGTTACTATTGGACTGGCTATAGGTGGCGAAATCCTAGTAGGAAGAGCATGCGCGAGAACAAGCACATTCACGTGGTTGAAAACAAATTGGAAACCATCTCGAGTACAAATCTAGGAGTATGTACGAATCTAACAATATTGATTGGGCGTTGTTGAATGTTGATACTTTTTTATCAAAGTAGAGATACTTTGACTACACATAAAACTTATATGTAAACTAGAAAGGATAGAAGGGAGTATATTGTACGTTCAAAAACGAAACGAACATTGAATACCCTTTATATATGATTTGCGGATGCTATGATCACCGGTTCAAAATTTTGAATCCGCCTTAGGTATCACACATGCCCACACTCGTTCTCTCTCGATTTCATCTCGGGGTCCGGAGATCGATTGAAAGAGGACTAGGGTGGGTACAATACGTTCGTTTCGCTTATGAACGTACAATATACTCCCTCTGATCCACACAGACCCCCCTGAGGGAGTCCTGGATTAAGGGGTCCTCGGACAGCCGGACTATATACTTCTGCTGGACTGTTGGACTATGAAGATACAAGACTCAAGACTTCGTCCCGTGTCCGGATGGGACTCTCCTTGGCGTGGAAGGCAAGCTTGGCAATACAGATATGTAGATCTCCTCCCTTGTAACCGACTCTGTGTAACCCTAGCCCCCTCCGGTGTCTATATAAACCAGAGGGTTTAGTCCGTAGGACAACAACAATCATACCATAAGCTAGCTTCTAGGGTTTAGCCTCTACGATCTCGTGGTAGATCAACTCTTGTAGACTCTCCTTGGCGTGGAAGGCAAGCTTGGCAATACAGATATGTAGATCTCCTCCCTTGTAACCGACTCTTTGTAACCCTAGCCCCCTCCGGTGTCTATATAAACCGGAGGGTTTAGTCCGTAGGACAACAACAATCATACCATAGGCTAGCTTCTAGGGTTTAGCCTCTACGATCTCGTGGTAGATCAACTCTTGTAATACTCATATCATCAAGATCAATCAAGTAGGAAGTATGGTATTACCTCCATCGAGAGGGCCCGAACCTGGGTAAACATCGTGTCCCGCGCCTCCTGTTACCATCCGCCTTAGACGCACAGTTCGGGACCCCCTACCCGAGATCCGCCGGTTTTGAGACCGACATTGGTGCTTTCATTGAGAGTTCCACTGTGCCATCACCATAAGGCTTGATGGCTCCTTCGATCATCGGCAACGATGCGATCTAGGGTGAGGTTTTCCTCCCAGGACAGATCTGCGTATTAGGCGGCTTTGTACTGCGGTCCAACTCGCTTGGCCATCTGGAGCAGATCGAGAGCTACGCCCCTAGCCATCAGGTCAGGTTTGGAAACTTGAACTATACTGCCGACATCCGCGGAGACTTGATCTTCGACGGATTCGAGCCCATGTCAGGTGCGCCGCACAATCACCACGAGCATGATTTAGCTCTGCCGTTGGACAGTGTTCGGGAGATCACACCTGCAACCACTCCGGCCCTCAATCTGGAACAAATTGCGCCATCTGAGGACGGGTGGATGGACCCCGCCGCGGAGGCCGCACACTCAGTGGTGATAGAGCCGAATACTGACCTCACCTCCTACGAGACCCATGTTGCCGAACCGTTGGATTCGTCCCCGGCCATGGACTCCGAGCCGCCTGCGTCCGTGCCCATCGAATCCGATTGGGCACCAATCATGGAGTTTACCTCCGCGGATATCTTTCCGCACTCGCCTTTTGGCGACGTGCTAAACTCGTTGAAGTCTCTCTCCCTGTCAGGAGACCCTTGGCCGAACTATGTCCGGCTAGAATGGGATGCGGACAACGAAGAAATTCGCTCCCCACCCACCACCCACTTAGTAGCCACTGTCGATGATTTAACTGACATGCTCGACTTCGGCTCCGAAGACATCGACGGTATGGACGACGATGCAGGAGACGAACAAGAACCACCGCCCACAGGGCGCTGGACTGCCACCTCATCATATGATATATACATGGTGGACACCCCCAAAGAAGGGGATGGCGACAAGACAACGGAGGATAATCCCTCCAAGAAGCAATCCAAGCACCGACATCAGCGGTGCCACTCTAACTCTCGCCATAGCAAAAGCAGCGATACCGGCACAAGAGACAATAACGCTCCGGATAGTGCCGAAGACGACGACAATCCCCTCCAGCCAGACCTCGAGCGGGAGGATGAACAAGCTAGCCCTCCGGAACAGGCAGCAGACGGAGAATCAGAGGATGACAATTACATGCCTCTCTCCGAAGACGAAGTGGGCCTCGGCGATGAAGAATTTATCGTGCTTGAGGATCCCGTCGAGCAGGAGCACTTCAAGCGCCGGCTTATAGCCACAGCAAACAGCCTGATGAAAAAGCAACAACAGCTTCGAGCTGATCAAGACCTGCTAGCGGATAGACGGACTGAAGTCCTGACAGCCGAGGAATACGTACTCGAGCGCCCAACCAAGAGTTACCCAAAGCGCGGGTTGCTACCCCAACTCGAGGAGGAAGCATTGAAACCTACATCACCAGCGTATGATGCGGCTGATCGGCCACCTCGTGGCCGAGACAGAGAGGCTTATCAGCCCAAAGTACAGCCCGCACCCCGCCGCCATTCAAACAAAAATACCAAGGCCAGGGGTAACACGCAGAACCTGCGAGACGTATTGGAAAACAAAGCAAAACATGAGATCGATCTACGGATCACGGGGGCGCGCCCCAACGCGGGACGATGACCGTCACGCCGGATATGCTAAAAGCAAATCCGGCCGGGCCGAATACAGCAGACAAGACTCGTATGAACTGTGTCGTGATATAGCCTGGCACAGAGGCGCTGCACACCCCCTATGCTTCACTAATGAAGTAATGGATCATGAATTCCCAGAGGGTTTTTAACCCGTAAACATTGAATCATACGACGGTACAACAGATCCCGCGGTATGGATCGAGGACTTCCTCCTCCACATCCACATGGCCCGCGGTGATGATCTACATGCCATCAAGTACCTCCCACTAAAACTCAAATGACCAGCTCAGCATTGGCTGAATAGCTTGCCAGCAGACTCCATTGGCAGTTGGTAGGATTTGGAAGATGCATTCCTTGACAACTTCCAGGGCACTTATGTGCGACCACCGGATGCTGATGACTTGAGCCATATAACTCAGCAGCCAGGGGAATCGGCCAGGAAATTCTGGACCCAGTTCCTAACTAAGAAGAACCAAATTGTCGACTGTCCGGATGCAGAGGCCTTAGCGGCATTTAAGCATAACATCCGTGACGAGTGGCTCACCCGGCACCTCGGCTAAGAGAAGCCAAAATCCATGGCAGCCCTCACGTCACTTATGACCCGCTTTTGCGCGGGCGAAGATAGCTGGTTGGCTCGTAGTAACAATACAGCAAGCAAACCTGGCACATCAAAGGCCAGGGATAGCAACGGCAAACCACGACGCAACAAACACAAGCGCCGCAAATATGGTGAAAACGCCGAAAATACGGCAGTTAATGCCGAGTTTAGGGGCTCAAAATCTGGTCAGCGGAAAGGGCCACCCAAAAATAACAATTCGGGCCCATCCAGTCTGGACCGCATACTCGATCGCCAAAGCCAAATTCATGGCACCCCAGGAACGCCAGCCACCCATACCAACAGAGAATGCTGGGTCTTCAAACAAGCCGGCAGGGCAGGCGCCAAAAACGGAGAAGGGGGGTCTGAAAGCGATGATGGCGCCGAAGAGCCCAGATCACCGAACACAGAAGGGCAAAAGAAATTTCCCCAGCATATTCAATCGGTGAATGTGGTAAATACCACCCAAATTCCCAACTCAGACCGGATATGCACCCTTAGGGATGCCGACTTAATGGAACTAGTCGTCCCACAATATAAACTAGGGCCCGTCACCTTCAACCGCACGGATCGTCCGGTTAACGCCAATCAGGGCAATCCAGCCGCACTAGTCCTCGACCCAATAATTGACGGGTTCCACCTCACTCGAGTCCTTATGGACAGAGGCAGCAGTCTAAATCTGCTTTACCAGGACACAGTGCGTAAGATGGGCATCGATCATTCGGTGATCAAACCCACTAAAGCCACTTTCAGAGGCATTATACCAAGTGTGGAAGTCAGCTGTACAGGCTCCATCGCCCTTGAGGTAGTCTTCGGATCACCAGAAAATTACCATACCGAAGGATTAATCTTTGAAATCGTCCCTTTCCACAGTGATTATCAGGCACTGCTCGGACAAACCGTGTTCGCTCGATTCAACGCGGTGCCACATTAAGCCTACCGTAAGCTCAAGATGCCCGGTCCACGCGGCGTCATCACGGTTAATGGCAAGGACAAACCTTCCCTCGGCACCAACAAGTACACCCCTGCCTTCGCAGCAGAAGCAACGAGCAGCACCTTGCAGCCGAACCTTGAGTCGACGTCCAGGCTCCCGGACACCGTCAAGGGACTCCGAACTACTTCGCGGAAGGATAGTCTGGATCGTCCAGAGCTCAATTAAACACTCCGGCGAAGGCCAGGACAGGCCGCACTCTGCGGCTCCACCGCTCTCCGGCACGCAAACATTTCTTTCACTTCCTTCGCAGGTTCACCTTTGCGCCGACCAAGACGGGCTATATGGAGGCAGCTTGAACGCGCAAGGGAATCCTTAGACATTCCCCGCAATGACCATCCGGCTATACTACGGATCCGCACTCAGCTTCTTCCCCCCTGGTCTCAGCAGATTTCGCAATCATATTCCTTTTTTTATCACATTACCTGTACTCATACGCATAGACGTGCTATTCAAATACAATGGATTTATATGACGCTTACCTGCTGTTATTTCTTATTGAAATTCTTTTGCCAAGTGGCATCCGTACACAGCGATATGCCTTAAAATATGCCAGGGGCTTCATTTCACCCATAACACGGCAATAAAGTCCGAACACCTTCATGGAAGTTCGGCACCCCGAACCTATAGCATTATATGCATCAGCTCCGAATCATGTCTTGGGTCAATAGTTGGGTTTGCCCGGCTCCCATGTTTTGGTACCTTACGTTCCGCTATATCGGCTAACGTAGCACTAGGAGAACTACTGCGATTGTGTCCCGGTTCTTCCGAACGAGCACCTTAGTAGAGAAAGCCGAAAACTGATTGTCATGATACGGCAAGAGCTAGTCAACTGTTCGAGAGGTCACAAAATCTTTAAGGATTTCTCCCGCATAATGCCATAACCAATGCAGCGTGCGATGGATCGGTTTTTCCTCCGATCAGGCGCTTATAGAGCCCCTATTATGGTCTTCCGAACACCAGGGGCTGCGCCTACCTTACTAAAGCTCCTATGGCTAAGTGAGAGTGATAAAGCCCTATAGTACGATTGCCTGGTTCATTGTGGTGAGCACCTCCTTCGAAGGACCCAAAACTGGGATAAAGAGTGCTCAGGTTTATCCCGAACACCCCCGAACTTCTTACGTGGGGGCAGAAGCTGACGACTGGCCAACTCTCAGGTTTAACATATAAAACGGCCACACAGGAGGGTAAACTTTTATATAACAAGCAATAAATAAATGACCTTGTTCAAACATTACAAAGGACAACATGATTGGCATTCATGGAAATATAATGTCCTTGGCGCATAGCTCCGCTGCAAGGTAGGATCCTTTTAGGACACTCTCATAATATAATTCGGGCTTGCGGTGCTCCTTCCCCTCTGGCGGTCCTTCGGTCATTAGCTTTGCGTGGGCAAAGGCCATTCGCGCACCTTCTATACATACCGACCGCTTGATGACATCAAGTCGAGGGCAAGCGCTTACAAGCCGCTTCACGAGCCCGAAGTAGCTGCTTGGAATCGGCTCGGCAGACCATAGCCGGATAACCAAATCTTGCATGGCTAGTTCCGCCGCCTTATGCAGTTCGATCAGCTGTTTCAGTTGATCGGCAAAAGGCACCGGATAATTCGGTGCCAAATCCTGCGACCAGTAGAGCTTATCTGCAGTGTTCCTTTCTTCGTCTCGGTAGAATTGGGCGGCATCTGATATGCTGCGGGGTAGCTCGGCAAATACCCCTGAGAAATCCGGATTCAAAGTTAGAAACATAGTTTTCCCCTCAAATACTTGCTTTATATGGAAAAAGCCTTACCCGCCGCGATCTTTCTCGCCTCTTGGATCCCCTGCAGGCCGCTTTGGGTTTCCCCCCAGGCATCGCTTGTGGCCTGATGCGCCTTGGTGAGTTCGGATTCTTTTTCCGTTAAACTCTGCTCCAAGGTCTCGCATTTCCTCACGGCCTCTTGCAGCTCCTGCTCAGCTTTAATAACCCTAGCCTCGTGCTTCTCATGAAGAGCCTGCTCTGTGGCTGCCTTTTTCTCGGCCTCGGCCATAGCCTTCTTAATGGCCTCGACTTCGGTCACAATCCCTAGCGCAAATCATGAAGCTTATTTCATATTGAAAATTCATTCGCAATAAACGTGAACAAGATTTGTGCATACCTTGTTTATCTGTCAACTGCATTTTCAATTGGCCAAGTTCTTCTTTGGCCCGCTCCCAACTTTGATTCAGTCCGGAGATCTCCGCGGTATGAGAGGCAGCAGCCGCTACAGACGCCTACTTGTAACAGAAGAGAAATAGATGTCATTCAATGAGTCTTCCTGCGAACTTAAATTCAATCCTCTGTCCGGTTCTTTCTTTCACCGAACAGAGTATCAGGGGCTACTATCTATACTATGACACTCTTCGAAAACTCATAAAACAAACCTCAAAGCCTCTTGTAAGGCTGATACAGGCTTCATTCAGTCCACTCTCAGCTGACCGAATCTTCTCAATCACCGCACCCATAAGGGCACGGTGTTCATCAACGTTGGAGGCGCTCTTCAGCGCCACCAACAAAGCATCCGACACCTCTGGTTGGACAGAGGTCGCCGATGGAACAGGCACGCCCCCTCTAGCTGAGGGAGGCTGCCTGCTTGGTTATAGAGTCGTATAGGTCTCCGGAATCGCATCCGGCTAGGAGCCGAACTCAAGATGGCCCCCGCCGTCACCTCCCATGGGAATCCTTTCCCCCATGTGTCCGGCCCCTGAGGTTTGACCTCCAGGCGCCGCCTTCACGGTCTTTTCCTCTCCTCCTTGGCTGGGGTCCTTCTGGGACGAAGCCTCGGTGTTATGCACCTGTTTGGAGGAAGGGACCTTTGGGGGCGTCCCGATCTCCATAGAATCTGAGCTCAGCGAATCCTCTGATGAGGATTGTTTGGTACGGGACCTCACCGGACTACAAAAAATATGGCTTAGGTTAAAATACTATGCCATGATGAGTCTGGACTCCTAAAACATACTTGGATTTTATATACTTACGAGTTCACCAGGGGCTGGGCCCTATGATCCCATGCTGGGCCGCTGTCGGCGGCGACAGTGGACTCATCCGGAAGCGGAGCCTTTCCCCTTTTGGGCAGCTCGGCCTCCAAGTGTACAGAGGCCGTCCTCTTCTTTCTTCCCCCCGCGGGGGATTCATCTTCCTCCTCCTCGTCCTCTTCGGAGGCGGAACGGGCATCAGAGCCTTTGGATATTGTGTCCGAAGTGCCGCGGCGACGAAGGCCGCCCCGGGTCTTTTTGGCCTCCTTCTCGGCCGTCTTCTTCCGCACCTTGTAAGGCGCCGGGACCAGCATCTTCGTCAGAAGTGGGACGGCCGGTTCTTCGGGCAGCGGGGCCGGACAATGGATCCGCTCCGCCTTCTTCGTCCAGCCCTGGGAGAATTGTATAAAACACGTTAAGCGCTTCCTTTTGGTTACGCGGATAGTTTTGATGGCTTACCGAGCTTGCAGGGCGGGACAGTTGGTACCCGCGGTCCTCAGCGGAGTCCGGCCATGATTTGATGGACTTGAAAAGCACCTTCCAGATGTCCTTGTGCGAGGAGCTGAAAAGCTCTCGCAAGGTTTGGTGCCTGGCCGGATCGAATTCCCATAGATTGCAAGTCCGGTGTTGACAAGGCAGGATCCGGCGAACTAACATCACCTGGACTACATTGACAAGTTCAATGTTCTTGTCTCCCATATCCTTAACGCGCGTCTGGAGCACCGACTGTTTGTCGGACGAGGACCATTCCAGGCCCTTCTTAACCCAGGATGTGAGCCGCAGGGGGGCACCGGATCGAAACTCGGGAGTGGCGGCCCATTCCGTGCCGCGCGGCTCAGTGATATAAAACCATTGTTGTTGCCACTCCTTGACAGAATCATTAAAGGTTCCCATTGGCCATATGACATTGGGCATCTTGCTCACCATAGCGCCCCCGCACTCGGCATGCTCGCCGCCCACCACCTTGGGCTTCACATTAAAAATCTTCAGCCATAAATCGAAGTGCAGCGAGATGCGGAGAAAAGCCTCGCACACGAGAATGAATGTCGAGATGTTGAGGAAGGAATTAGGGGACAGATCGTGAAGATCGATCCCATAGTAATACATGATGCCGCGAACGAACGGGTGGAGGGGAAACCCTAGCCCGCGGACAAAGTGAGGGAGGAATACAACCCTCTCGTGGGGTTCTGGAGTAGGGACGATCTGTCCCGCCGTCGGGAGACGGTGGCTGATTTTCTTGGCCAGGTACCCGACCTCCCGAAGCTTTTTGATATCCTTCTCTCGGACGGTAGAGGCCATCCATTTGCCTCCTGCTCCGGATCCAGACATCTTCGGAAGGCCTTTTGTGGGCAGAGAAGATGAACGCTTGGGCACTGGAGCTTGGGCGGAGGGGAATGAATCGGGAAGTAGAAAGCGTGGGTGCGAAAGGGAGTCCTTATCCCCTTATAAAGGAAGCAGGGATTCTGCGCCTCCCCGCTTTCCTGGTAAAACCGCTTATTCCCCAAGCGACGTAATTGATAGCGCAGTTGGGTTACCCACACCCGTATTGATGAGAATCCCGTGATAAGGGGACACGATCTCTGCTTCGACAAGACGTGCCAAGGAAACCGCCTCGCGATGTGTGCAGTGGCTGGTTGTGAAAAACGGTTCGAATAATGACCGGGCCATGGTGTGATGTCATGCTGTAAAATGCGTCAGCAGATTAGATTTGTGGAAATATTATTCTCTCTACGGTGGTATGTGGAATTTATTTTGCAGAGCCGGACACTATCCTTGTGTTCAAAATCTTCTATGGAGTATTCGGAGGAGGAACCCGCCTTGCAATGCCGAAGACAATCTGCGCGCCGGACTCATCATCATTGAAGCCTGGTTCAGGGGCTACTGAGGGAGTCCTGGATTAAGGGGTCCTCGGACCGCCGGACTATATACTTTTGCTGGACTGTTGGACTATGAAGATACAAGTCTCAAGACTTCGTCCCGTGTCCGGATGGGACTCTCCTTGGCGTGGAAGGCAAGCTTGGCAATACGGATATGTAGATCTCCTCCCTTGTAACCGACTCTGTGTAACCCTAGCCCTCTCCGGTGTCTATATAAACCGGAGGGTTTAGTCCGTAGGACAACAACAATCATACCATAGGCTAGCTTCTAGGGTTTAGCCTCTACGATCTCGTGGTAGATCAACTCTTGTAATACTCATATCATCAAGATCAATCAAGCAAGAAGTAGGGTATACCTCCATCGAGAGGGCCCGAACCTGGGTAAACATTGTGTCCCCCACCTCCTGTTACCATCCGCCTTAGACGCACAATTCGGGACCCCCTACCCGAGATCCGCCGGTTTTGACACCAACACCCCCCCTTCCACGACACGCAATTGATCTCTGAACATCAATCGATCTCGTCAACATGTGTCGGGGCATGCATGAACCGAATGGGATGCCAAAACTAAGACGCGAAGCGACACGTAGTGGAGGCAAAGTGAAACTTCAAACGAACCGTTTGTTTGTATGCACGTCGGACAAATTACAAATAAACATTGGAAATACAAGCATGGTCTAGGCCCACATGCGAATGATACTCGGCAGAATGTTCAAATGAGGCATGCGGGAGGATGGACTCGACCGGAGGACGACATGATCGATGGAGAAGAGGGTTGGAGATGAATGAGAAATAAGCAAACGCCACATGATTATACTTAACCGGCTCAAATAAACAATAAGTTGTCTCGCTTGGCCTACATAGTGAAAGGCCTAACGCGGAGCACTGACGCTCGAATATGGCCGGGAAAATAGGGAAACCGACATGTGGGGCACACCTGTCGGGACGACGTAGCGCAAACTAGTCCAATGGAGGAGCTGGCCCATGACCTCCTCGCCACCGGCAACCGATCATGTGGGTCGTGGGGGCCAACAACGTGGCGCAGCTCCAACACCGCCTCTGGACACGGCGACTGCAGTGAGTGACACGCTCATCGTCGCTAGACACTGTCGGTTTCAGTGTGCCGAGGGTGGCGTTAGTGTTGTGGCACAACCAACAGCTAGTATGTTTGGTTTGTGCCCAAGGTTGCCCCATCAAAGCATTGGGTAGCCAAAATTTTGGTTGAGGTTTTGGTTGCCCATGATTTGGCCGACATCGGCAAGAAAAATGAACTAGAGTTGGCTAGAGTTCATTGGCATGCCAAATAAATGGCAACCATCCATTTTTGTGTCATGACCAAAACCTCAAAAAAAAATGGCAACCATCCAAACAAAGACCAGTCTTTGGGTCATGACCAAAATTTTGGTAAGGTGCACTTTAGCCACAACCCAAACACACCCCAACACCCGGCTCGTCGAGGATGCACGGGGCGCCGGGACGCGTTCGCGGAGTGGTGCAGCACGGCCAACTGCATCCTCAGGACCTGAGACCATGCTGGGTCGTCTTGCTTTTTCAATGACATGCGTCGATCGCATGTGAGCAAAGGGCATATCCAACGTTGCCACGACCGCAACTGACTACCCTGGCACACCAAAAACCCTTGTCCCTCGCGCCGTCGCGCGGTGCGTTCCCACCCGGCACCAGCTGCCCGCATTCATGCTATCCGTCCGTATGCCGTCGTTAAGAGGCTCGGTGCCCGAGGAACCAACTCCGGCGACTTAATGACGCACCAGGACGCTTAGCCTCACCGAAATGCGCTACTTAAAGCGTCAACGCCCAGCTAACCTCCACACCATAGTTCATCGTCCTCCTACCTGGCACCACATCTGCCATGACCGCAAGCGCGAACGCTCTACGGGAGAGCTTGTCTTCGGAGATGGAGCTCGAGGTCGCCGCCCTCGCTCAAGTCGCCGCACAAGCGGTGGCCACGCTAGCGGCCGACGACGGGAGCACTGTCAACCACGCGTCCTACTTGACGCCGTCCAACGTCCGGCACCGCCGAGGTCGGGGACTCCTCCGGGGATGAGTAGGGCATGGGAGGCGGCAGGGCATGGTGTGCCAACTGGCCGGTCCGTCTCCCGTGTTCTACTTTTCCTCGTCGGAGACCGCACCTTCACTTCACGGGTCTTGAACCCCACCCCCGTACATGGAGATCGCAGATGGAGGACGTCGGTCGCCGCGGTAGAATAGGTTTAGGGTCGGGTTTCTTTTCTTTTTCTGTCCTATAAAAGTTCCAAATGTAATGAAAATCTGCCGTGTTTGCATTAATCTCGGCCGGTGTATATGAACTTTCACAATAATATAGTATATTGTAGGAGTACTAGCAAGATGCCCGTGCGTTGCACGGAAGATCAAGTTCTTGTGGGAGAAAAGGATGAACGAGGGAAGGCCTTATCCGCAAATGTACATTCACGCATTTCACATTTTTCTACATCTACGGGAACCAATGAAAGGGTTAACGTAAATTGCCTCTCTCTCTCCTCCCCTGATTTTCATGGTGGTGGGCCCCTCCCTCCCCCCAATCTACAATCAACAGCTCACACGTTTCACATTATGTTAGTTACGTAACTGGGACTACGTAGGTGTAGCATTCCTCGTCCTGAAAAACCCAACTAAGCCAACCTCCCAGCATATCGCGCGGGAAAAGACCCGGCCGCACCGTTTTAGTCGGGATTACCGGATTACTAGTAGTAGTATCGATGGATCGCGCGAAGCAACAAATTTTTTTTTGAGGGGGCGAAGCACCTAGTTTAAAAGGAAAAAAGGCGGTACACCCACAGCACCCCTGTCGCGGTCGCATTGCACCCCACACACGTTCGGTCCTGCACACGGCTCAAGTGAACGGAATGCGCTTCGGCTTGCTTCTTCATTGACAGGTGGGACTGCACTTGGAGAAACCGACCATGCACCAAACTCCCCCCGCCCACTGCGCAAAAATCCTCCCCCCCACCAAAAACTTCCCCCCAAATCCTAGATTCAACCGCCCTTCCGCCAACTAGCCAATAATATTCCCCAAACCCCCCTCCCCCCCGTCCCCCTCCACTCCATTCGCTCTGCCAAAGCCGCCCTCCCCGCCACGCCGATACGTCGGCGCCGTGGTTCGTCGAGGGGACGCACGGCGATCCTCTCACTCCCACAGTACGCTATCATAGACTACCGTCTCTAGCCGCGCCGCCACCGCTGGCGACGCTCTTCTGGAGGCGCACGGTGGTCAGCGCCGCCACCGCTGGCGACGTTCGTGTGGAGACGCACGGCGGTCAGCTTCTCCCACGGTACTCGCATTCTAGACTGAGGCCCCGTGCATGTCGGTGTAGCGCTGAATGTTAGCTGATAGACGCTGTTAATCTCACTGTTTGCCGAAGTAGTTTACAGTCAATATGCTCTGCTTAAGAAGCTTCCTTGCCCTGTTCTGCACTCAATCTGCTTAGCTGAGATGGCATGACAAGGCCGATTAGTTGCTAAAATATCCTGCCATATATTTATAGTGACGTAGATTGCCATGGTCTAGTAGCCAATCTGTTAGGTGAAATAGCTCTACACCATTTTATACTCGATCTTTGTTGCTGCGATGGCCTTCGATAGTTTGATGGCTGTGTGCTCGGCCTCATTGACTGCTGAAACAGCCTGCCATAATTTAGCACTCAAATCTGTTTGCTGAATTAGCTTTACATATATTTCGTTACTTAGATCTGCTCGTCCAAATATCTTGCCATAGCTTTAGACATCGACCTAGGTATTTTCTTCTGGACTTCATAAAAAAGCATATATGTTTTTCCTGTAATATCTAGTAGAAGAACTAATTTGTATGTCTAACAGATGGACAGGACTTGGATAACTTCTGCTCAAAGATTCTCCGCTGCATATGTCGAGGGGGTTGAAAACTTCATGAACTTTATTAGAGCTGAGTACGTTGGTCCGAAATTAGATGTGCTCTGCCCGTGTAGCAGTTGTATGAATTCAGTTACAAGACCCCAGTCAACTGTGCAAAATCATCTACACTTGTATGGGATGTCGGTCACATATACTAGGTGGGTTCATCATGGTGAAGCTGTGAACGTCAATGTTATTGACTACGTGGAAGCAGCAGATCACCATCTTGATCTGCCTGATGCTCAGGTGGAAGAGGAGGAGGAGGTGGTGGTGGTGGAGCCAGTGAGTTTGACCAACATTGAAACAATGCTACGAAATGCTCGTGCATTTCGTGAACTTTCACCTGCAGAAGAAAAACGGTGGGCCCGCATGTTGGAACAATGCAACGTGGCTGTCACCCTAGGAAATAAGTTGTCAATATTCTCAGCTATGGTCACCTTTCTTCAGGTTAAGACATTTGAGCGGATGACCAACAAATCATTCGATGCGATGTTGGCTGCTTTCCGCAAAGCTTTCCCAGATGCGTCTGAGCTGCCACACACCTACAGTAAAATGAAGAATTTCCTTCGTGCAGTTGGAACTGGATATGATATGATCCATGTTTGTAAGAATAATTGTGTTCTGTTCCAGAAGGATTATGCCAAACTTAAGTGAATGCCCGAAATGCAAATCATCAAGATGGAAAGATGGCGATGCTGTGAAGAGGATTCCTCATAATGTTCTGAGACATTTTCCAATTACACCAAGATTGCAGAGGTTGTTTCATGATGCTGAAACAAGAGAGGATGTACTGTCGCATTCTAGGAACCAGGATTTCAGAGATCAGAATGTAATGAGCCATCCATCTCATGGTAGTGAGTGGAAAAGCTTCAATCAGAAGCACGAAACATTTGCTGCTGACCCGAGAAACATTAGACTTGGCTTAGCTTCAGATGGATTTAACCCATTTGGCCACCAGAGCGCCACATATAGCATGTGGCCAGTGCTTGTTAGCCCTTACAACATGCCTCCAAATGTCTGCACCAAAGAATCAAACTACATGATGGCCTTGCTCATCCAAGGTCCAAAAAGTCCTGGAAAGGATTTTGATTTGTTCATGGAGCCTCTTGTGGAGGAACTTCAACAGCTATGGAGGGGTGTTCTCACTCGAGACCTATATAGCAGCCCGCCAGCTGATTTCTTTCTGCGTGTTGTTATAATTTGGTGCATCCATGATTATCCGTCTTTGGGCATTATGTCAGGGCGAACGACACATGGTTACAATGCATGTGTTCGCTGTGACAGGAATCCCCTGTCATATGCAATACTTAGTAAGATCTGTTACATTGGACATCGTCGTTTCCTTGCCAAGGACAAGCCGCATCCTAGAAAATACCGAAGACATGTGTTCAATGCAAAGCATGAAAACCGTGATGCGCCAAAGAGGCTCACCGCCGATGAGTTGCAAGTGGAATTAGAGAAGGTCAGGCATATTACACCAGGAAACCATCCTGATAATGGTAGCGGGAAAAGGAAGCGTGGCAGGGCAGAAGAGAGATTATTGTTCCGCAGGTCCACTTTGTGGGACTTGGAGTATTGGAAAGATTTGGATCTGCGGCATAATCTTGATGTGATGCACATCGAGAAAAATATATGTGACAGCATTATCGACACACTTCTTAATATTGAAGGCAAGACGAAAGATACCTTAAAATCTAGGATTGATTTGACACACCTGGGTATCAGAAAGGATTTGCAGGTGCAAGATGAAGGTAAACCACGGGATATGGCACCAGCTGTGTACGTCTTGGACAAGGTAAAAAGAAAAGAATTCTGCTAGGTCCTGTCACGTGTGAGATTCCCACATGGATTTGCTTCCAACCCTGAAAGGAGAGTCAGTGCAGATAGAGACAAGGTACAAGGGTTGAAAACTCATGACTGCCACGTCCTACTTCAAAGGGTTTTACTTGTTATCCTTAGAGGTTTGGGCCGCCCTGACTTATACAGAGCAGTTGCAGAGTTGGGACAATTCTTCAGGGAACTCTGCAGTAGAAATATCAGGATAGATGCTTTGGAGCGTCTTAGAGACAAGATACCAAGTATCCTATGCGACCTTGAGAAGATATATCATCCAGCTGTTCATCTACCTTATGAGGCACTACTTAGAGGTCCAGTACAGTATGGATCGATGTACCCTATTGAAAGGCGGCTAGGCACTTTCAAGGGCTATGTTAGGAACAGAGCTAGACCCGAGGGTTCCATTGCAGAGGCCTACATTGCTATAGAAGCGTTGACATTCTGCTCAAAATACATTGAAACAACTGATCAGCTTAGCAAAGACATGGATGAAGACAATCCCGGGCTTAATGTTTTCAATTATTCTGTTCGAGTTACAGGGAAGAGTCGACAAGAGGACAAACCTAAAGATTTGGACAAAATGGATTGGTATGTGTTGAATAACTGTCCTGAGATACTACCTTATATCAAGTAAGTGCTAAGTACTGCAGCTTATACATCGTAATCTACTAAACTTGCAGCACATTCTTATATATTTAGATGTTTGACGCGATCACTATGTTGTGCAGCATCTACAAAAAGGAGTTACTGCCGCAAAATCTAAGAAACATTGACAAACTGGTTATGGCAGGATTTGCGAAATGGTTCAAGAGCCATGTAAGCTTTTGAATTGCACTGCCAGTTTTTTTAATATATTGAGTACATAAGATGATCGGCTTGTCTATTTTCTAACCATAGGTTAAGAAGATGCGGGAGGATGGGCAGGTAGTTGATGATGCCCTTTACTCACTAGCAATGGGTCCTGATACACGGGTAAGACATTATGAATCTTGCGTTGTTGGAGATGTGCGCTACAACACCCTTGCACGAGACGAAGGCAGGAAGACACAAAACAGTGCCATCATGAGCACGGATACATATGACAAAGAGATAACTGAAATGTATGCTAACATAACAGACATAGTTCAGTTGCAGTATATCTCCAGTTTCGAGGATCATCGGTGTGTGGTTCTGTTGTGCTATCGTTGGTATAACCTGTTTTCCAGGATTGCAAAACCCAGAGCTGATGATTATTTCAAATCCATCAATGTCAAGGCGGCGTACTAGACCAACGAGCCTTTTATTTTGGAAAATCAAGCAACACAGATATTTTTCTTGGAAGACAAATTTGCACGTAGTGATGACTGGAGAGTAGTGCAAAGGTTTGAGCAGAGGAATTCGTTTAATGAAGTTGCACAACAAGATGATGCTTACACTACTCCTGATGTACAAGATAACGCAGATGTTCCTAATATCTTTGAGAACCATCACGTCAATGACGCCGGCGAAAAGATTGCTTGTCATGCTGTTGACATAGAAGAGTTGATCAAGAAGAAGCCAACGTTCGAGGACGTTGAGGACGAAGAAGAAGATGACACCATGGGGAATTACGATTCAGACTGATACACATGGCGAAGATGTTGACGCTGTTGCTACGGATGATGATTACATTGCTTTTGTCGTATTTACCTGTCAGAAGACGTTTTTTATCTACTATGTGAAATTGTGTTTGCTATGACAACTGAAACCTGATGAACATGTTGTTTAGTATTTTCCTGTGAGAACATCACTTGTTATGTATGTTGATTTGTGATTGGTGATTGTATGACGACTAAAACATGATGACATTGTTGTTTAGTTGTACTCATATTTGGCTGTGAAACTTGAATTTGATGACATAGTTTGTTGTTGGACTGCAATTTGCTCGACATCTTCGAATGAGAACAAAGCTGACCCGACAGGTCCTCTGCTAATTTATTTATTTATTACCAAAAGGGCCTCTGCTATTTATTTATTTATGAGCAAAATGGGATACCCCCTGATTTCCGTTAATAGAAATCATTAGATGTTCACAACACTATGCCCAGCCTGCTACACAGGTTTCATTCATTACTAGTTTCAGCAAAGTGCTCATGTCATAGCCACTGAATACATCACGAGTGCTACATACACTACAAATAAAGAGACAATCATCCTATAGTGCACATCGATTTTGCCCATTATCTTCACAAGCTCTTTCATCTCCTCATTGCTGTCAAGGTCGTTCAGCAGCTGTTGCTTGGCCATGATCAGAGGAACTGCATCTTTAACCTTCTACTCTACATCTTCCTCTTATGATGTTCCTTCAGTTACTTGTCCAACACCCCAACCTGCTGGTATTGGGATTCCTCGGCTAACCAAATAATCAGCGTAGTTGCACTCCCCCACATCAGCAACTTCCCAGAAATACAAATCACACGAATCTTCCCTTTTCTACACGAATCAAATTAGAAGATCATCAACCAAACTATTAAAAAATCAGCAACTGAAAGAAGCAGAACAACACTTAAACATATTATTACCCCATGATTCGGGCATTTGTAGAAGACTCGGCTAGGGTTGAGGATTGTGGTTGAGACGCGACGGAGGACTCTGTGTGATTTTCAGCAGTGGCACCACACCAACGGTAGCGGGTTGCGATGAGCAACCGGCTGCGGTGCGCGTGCCGACGGGGGTGTGATGAGACCCACAGGCGATGGTACGGGTGGCGACTTGGCGCATATTTGGTTGTTGCCTGCTGAAGAGCAGGTGGACGAGCAGTCAGCGGACATGGTTGCTGCGGCCAGAGCTTCTGATGCTAGGCAGAGTAAGTAGAGAAGAGGAGAAGAGAACGTTGGATATGTCAGTTTCATTACTTGCAGAGTAGCATAGCACCATATATAGTCATAGTCTAGTTTTGGATTCAAACCAGCTATAGGAGCACGTCTCTCTTTTTTCTAAAACTCAGCAACGTCTCTTTACTGGTACACTAGCTTGTTCTGTACGCCTTCTCAAGTCTTTGATTCCTCCACCTGACATCTGGGACCCACCGGAAGGGTCTCTGTATTTCACGAAAAAAACGTGCCCCCCGCTGACAGGTCGGACCCGCCAGCTATCTTCGCACGCAAGGAAGTGCCTCCTTATTACGCGCACAAAAATGAAACCCCCCCTGCCAGCTGGAACCCAGCATCGTGGGAGGCTGACTTGTGGGCCTACCAAGTTGACGGGGACGGAGGGCTTTGTCAACCTAGTCAATATGAATGATTCTAGCTCCAGTTACCGTACGATGTTCATCCAACGGCAGTAGTGCTTCATCAACCTCTGGTCTTCTTGCTCCAGCCGCCCAAACCAGCGTTGTTCGTGGCGCGTGCTCCTGCCTCCCGTGGCCGGCTGTGATGCAGCGGAGGCCTCACTGCCCCCTACTACTCCCACCGCTCGCCAGACCATCCCTCTACTCACCCACACCCCCTGTTATTCTGCGGCGACGGCAGCCTCACACCGCAGCCGAACCAGTGAACCCTCGTACTCCTCTTCGCCTGGGCATCCACTGCCGCGTCTTCCCCGGCTCCGCGTCGTCCCCTTCCTAGGCCTCGCCGTCGTCCACCGCCTTGGTGCTCTCGGCGCAGCGTGGTCAATGAGGTCAACGACCGACTTCTATCGGAAGAGTACTGTACGTGGAGAGGCTGACAGCTGGGTCCACGGCCGCAGCTGGGTCCACGGCCACAGCCCAGTCTTTTTGTGATTTGCCAAGTAAGTCGCTTTGTGAGGCCTATTGGGCTGCAAATCTTTTAAGACGAGGAGAGCTTCATTCGGCTGGCCGACAAAATGGCCAATCAGTAATGATAAATGGGTTGTACATTTTTAAAACACATCAAACCGGCAATTAGTTTCAAATTTCTTTTTTCATTTTGAGATTTTAAATTGCGTTAATTTTTATGCGTGGACAATTTGTTGGATTTTATATTGATATACATTTATTTTTAAAATCAGTTTGAATGTGACTCAAAATTTCGGGATTAAAAACAGTTCGGACCGCACCGAAATATGCAAAATTTCGTATAATGTTTTAACCGTGGCCACAATATGGGCTGTAATGCTAACAAAAAGAATATGGGCTCCAAAAAAACCTTAAGAATTAGCAAATGGGCTGTAAATTATTAGAAATAATGGCAGATGGGTTGTATGCTGTTTTCCACAGATTTGAGGCTTTCCTAAAAAAAGGTTGACGCACAAGCAGTGACTGTTGGATGTACATCCAACAGTCGTCGTGCTTCTTCAATCTCTGCTCTTCCTGCTCCAGCCGCTCAAACAAGCGCGGGTGGGACTGCCTGCTCCCTCCTCCCCGCGGCCGGCTGTGCTGCCGCGCAGGCCTCACCGCCCCACCGTACTCCCATCGCTGGCCTAGCCATCCCTCTACTCACCCACACCTGCTGTTATTCTCCGGCGACAGTGGACGAACCAGTAAACCCTCGTACAGTCGTACTCCCCTCCGCGTGGGAAACAACTGCTGAGTCTTCCCTGCCTCCGTGTCGTTCCCTTCCCAGGCCTCGCCGTCGTCCACCGCCCTGGTGCTCTCGGCGCGGCGTGGTCAACGTGGTCAAGGAACGTCTTCCATCGGAAGAGTACTGTACGTGGAGAGGCTGACAGCTGGGTCCACGGCAGCCGCAAGGAAGTGCCTCCTTATTACGCGGAAAATAATTATTCCTCCACCTGACAGCACGGACCCACCGGACGGGCCACCGTATTTGGCAAAAAACGTTTCCCCCTGACTGTTGGGACCCACCGGACGGGCCAACGTATTTCGCGAAAAAACGTTCCCCCCGCTGTCAGCTCAGACCCACCGGAGGTGCCTCCTTATTGCGCACAAAAAAATGAATACTCCCCCTGCTAGTTGGGACCCACCTTGGTGGGAGGCTGACTTGTGGGCCTACTAAGTTGGCGGGGACGGAGTGCTTTGTCAACTTAGTCAATATGAACGATTCTAGCTCCAGTGACCGTACGATGTCCATCCAACGGCCGTAGTGCTTCTTCAACCTCTGGTCTTGTTGCTTCAGCCGCCCAAAGCAGCACCGGTCGTGCCGCATGCTCCTACCTCCCATGGCCGGCTGTGCTGCCGCAGAGGCCTCACCGCCCCCTACTATTCCCACCGCTGGCTAGGCCATCCCTCTACTCACCCACACCCCCTGTTATTCTGCGGCGATGGCAGCCTCACACCGCAGCGAACCAGTGAACCCTCGTACTCCTCTACACGTGGGCATCCACTGCCGCGTCTTCCCCGGCTCCGCGTCGTGCCCTTCCTAGGCCTCGCCGTCGTCCACCGCCCTAGTGCTCTCGGCGCGGCATGGTCAACGTGGTCAAGGAACGGCTTCCATCGGACGTGGACTGTACGTGGATAGGCTGACAGCTGGGTCCACGGCCGCAGCAAGGAAGTGCCTCCTTATTACGCGCAAAATAATTATTCCTCCACCTGACAGCGGGGACCCACCGGACGGGCCATCGTATTTCGTGAAAAAAACGTTTCCCCCTGACTGCTGGGACCCACCAGCTACATCTTCGCACGCAAGGAAGTGCGTCCGGGCAAAAAAATAAAGTTCGCCCCCCTGACTGCTCGGACCCACCAGCTACATCTTCGCAGGCAAGGAAGTGCCTGATGCTACCTCTTGAGCACTGCGTTGGTTTTCCCTTGAAGAAGAAAGGGTGATGCACTAAAGTAGCGTAAGTATTTCCCTCAGTTTTTGAGAACCAAGGTATCAATCCAGTAGGAGGTCACGCACGAGTCCCTCGCACCTACACAAACAAATAAATCCTCACAACCAACGCAATAAAGGGGTTGTCAATCCCTTCACGGTCACTTACGAGAGTGAGATCTGGTAGATATGATAAGATAATATTTTTGGTAATTTTATGATAGAGATGCAAAGTAAAATAAAAGCAAAATAAACGGCGCCAGAAATAGCTTGTTGTCGGGAGATTAATATGATGGAAAATAGACCCGGGGGCCATAGGTTTCACTAGTGGCTTCTCTCGAGAGCATAAGTATTACGGTGGGTGAACGAATTACTGTTGAGCAATTGACAGAACTGAGCATAGTTATGAGAATATCTAGGTATGATCATGTATATAGGAATCACGTCCGAGACAAGTAGACCGACTCCTGCCTGCATCTACTACTATTACTCCACACATCGACCGCTATCCAGCATGCATCTAGAGTATTAAGTTCATAAGAACAGAGTAACGCTTTAAGCAAGATGACATGATGTAGAGGGATAAACTCATGCAATATGATATAAACCCCATCTTGTTATCCTTGATGGCGACAATACAATACGTGCCTTGTTGCCCCTACTGTCACTGGGAAAGGACACCGCGAGATTGAACCCAAAGCTAAGCACTTCTCCCATTGCAAGAAAGATCAATCTAGTAGGCCAAACCAAACTGATAATTCGAAGAGACTTGCAAAGATAACCAATCATACATAAAAGAATTCAGAGAAGATTCAAATATTGTTCATAGATAAATTTGATCATAAACCCACAATTCATCGGTCTCAACAAACACATCGCAAAAGAAGATTACATCGAATAGATCTCCACAAGAGAGGGGGAGAACATTGTATTGAGATCCAAAAAGAGAGAAGAAGCCATCTAGCTAATAACTATGGACCCGAAGGTCTGAGGTAAACTACTCACACATCATCGGAGAGGCTATGGTGTTGATGTAGAAGCCCTCCGTGATCGATGCCCCCTCCGGCGGAGCTCCAGAAAAGGCCCCAAGATGGGATCTCACGGGTACAGAAGGTTGCGGCGGTGGAATTAGGTTTTTGGCTCCGTATCTGGTAGTTTGGGGGTACGTAGGTATATATAGGAGGAAGAAGTACGTCGGTGGAGCAACATGGGGCCCACGAGGGTGGAGGGCGCGCCCCCCTACCTCGTGCCTTCCTGGTTGATGTCTTGACGTAGGGTCCAAGTCCTCTGGATCACGTTCGTTTCAAAAATCACGTTCCCGAAGGTTTCATTCCGTTTGGACTCCATTTGATATTCTTTTTCTGCGAAACTCTGAAATAGGCAAAAAACAGCAATTCTAGGCCTGGGCCTCCGGTTAATAGGCTAGTCCCAAAAATAATATAAAAGTGTATAATAAAGCCCAATAATGTCCAAAACAGAATATAATATAGCATGGAACAATCAAAAATTATAGATACGTTGGAGGCGTATCAAGCATCCCAAGCTTAATTCCTGCTCGTCCTCGAGTAGGTAAATGATAAAAACAGAATTTTTTATGTGGAATGCTACTTAGCATAATTTCAATGTAATTCTTCTTATTGTGGCATGAATGTTCAGTTTTAATATGATTCAGGATAAGAGTTTAATGTTGACATAAAAACAATAATACTTCAAGCATGCTAACCAAGCAATTATGTCTTATCAAAATAACATAGCCAAAGCAAGTTATCCCTACAAAATCATATAGTCTGGCTATGCTCCATCTTCCCCACACAAAATATTCATATCATGTACAACCCCAGTTTTAGCCAAGCAATTGGTTCATACTTTTTAATGCGCTTCAGCCTTTTCAATTCTTACGCAATACATGAGCGCAAGCCATGGATATAGCACTATGGTGGAATAAGGTGTAATGGTAGGGGTTATGTGGGAAGACAAAAAAGGAGAAAGTCTCACATCAACGAGGCTAATCAACGGGCTATGGAAATGCCCATCAATTGATGTTAACGCAAGGAGTAGGGATTGCCATGCAACGGATGCACTAGAGCTATAAGTGTATGAAAGCTCAAAAAGAAACTAAGTGGGTGTGCATCCAACTTGCTTGCTCACAAAGACCTCGGGCATTTTGAGGAAGCCCATCATTGGAATATACAAGCCAAGTTCTATAATGAAATTTCCCACTAGTATATGAAAGTGACAAAATAAGAGACTCTCTATTATGAAGATCACAGTGCTACTTTGAAGCACAAGTGTGGTAAAAGGATAGTAACATTGTCCCTTCTCTCTTTTTCTCTCATTTTTCTCATTTTTTTTATTTAGGCCTTTTCTCTTTTTTTATGGCCTCTTTTTTTTAGTCTGGAGTCTCATCCCGACTTGTGGGGGAATCATAGTCTCCATCATCCTTTCCTCACTTGGGACAATGCTCTAATAATGATGATCATCACACTTGTATGTACTTACAACTCATGAATTACAACTCAATACTTAGAACAAAATATGACTCTATGTGGATGCCTCCAGCGGTGTACCGGGATATACAATGAATCAAGAGCGACATGTATGAAAGAATTATGAATTGTGGCTTTGCCACAAATACAATGTCAACTACATGATTATGCAAAGCAATATGACAATGATGGAACGTGTCATGGTAAACGAAACGATGGAAAGTTGCATGGCAATATATCTCGGAACGGCTATGGAAATTCCCTAATAGGTAGGTATGGTGGCTGTTTTGAGGAAGATATAAGGAGGTTTATGTGTGATAGAGCGTATCATATCACGGGGTTTGGATGCACCGGCTAAGTTTGCACCAACTCTCAAGGTGAGAAAGGGCAATGCACGGTACTGAAGAGGCTAGAAAATTGCGGAAAGGTAAGTGTGCGTATAATCCATGGACTAAGAACTCATATACTTATTGCAAAAATTTATTAGCCCTCGAAGCAAAGTACTACTACGCATGCTCCTAGGGGAAGGGTTGGTAGGAGTTAACCATCGCGCGATCCAAGGGCCTTCTGCTCCGCGGGCTGATGGCATACGAGATGCCAATCCAAATGTCATCGGCCCCTTCGACAACTTTGATGGTCTCCTCTCCTACATCACTGCTCAGAGGGCCACGGTGGATCAGTCTGGAGATGAAGCTGATTCTGATGAGGCTCCTGCTCCACCAAAGCCTCAAAAGCAGAAGAAACCCAAGGCTTCAAAGCCCTCTCTGCACCACGAGCTTTGCGAGTGAAGCCTCTGGCCACTGCTCCTCCTGCACCAAGTGTGCAGTCTGAAGATCTCTCTCGCATCTCCAAGACAAAGAAGCCCATGCAAACTACTGGTCAAGCACTGACCCCAGCTGCCGTTCTGAGGAATGAGAATGAAGCCATTGATCTGTCTAGTGACGACGATCTTGGCGATGGTGCTCTTGAGCTGCTGATAAAGAGCAAGCAAGAGGCGGAAATCTTCAACGATCTTCCCCTTCTCGATGTGGACATCCTGAACAAGTTCATTGATGAATGGTTTGATAGCCCAAACCTCAGCTTTGATGATCTTCAGCTTCATGTTGGCCTCAGCGTTTCATTCCATGGAGCCATTGCTCCTGAGTTGTCTCTAGCTCAAAGGATTGTTGAGCTAAAGAACAAAAGTGACTATGAAAAGGCTCAGTTCAAGAAGCATATGGCCAAGCTCAGTGTGACTGATGTCTAAAACTTCAAGCAAATGATGCATGAGCTCAAGGAGGCATTTCACAAGAAACGTGATGAAGCTAAAGGTTCACGCGAGTGCATGAAATTCCTTGCTGCCAAATGTGTTCAAGCTTACAATGAAGCTGAGAAGCGCAAGTCACTTGGGCGTCCTGGCATCGACCCCAAGATGGCTGCCAAGAAGAAGAAGAAGCCTGCTGTGGACCAAGCTGAAGCATCCAGGCGGGATGAACGTCGCATTGTCTTCCCCGCTAGTATGACAGGCGTGAAGCCAAAGGTCCCCACAGTGGCTTCAGATCTCAAGAAAACAAGGACAGCCGAAGCCGAAGCCAGAAAGCGCAAGTCCAAGAACACCATTGATGAAGCTCCACCAACCAAGAAGAGAAAAACCAAGAAGAAAGATCGGGCTGCTCCCACAGAGCCCCCCGTCGTCGAACCAATCTCAGTTGCTCGTCCTGCGTCTGCACACCAAGAGCGTCGGTTGATAGTTCATGAGCCTGCTACCACAGAGGCTCCTGAAACTAAAGAGATTCCAGCTGTTGACCCCACCGCAGCTGAAGACAATGGTCACCAAGACAATGTAGAAGATGATGAAGTCCTTCCTCAGATCGAGTACAGCATGGTATCATCGCCTGTTCTCACGAACAGCGAACTCATCAGCATTGCTCGTCCTTTGACGCCAATTGCTCAGGATGATTCATGGGCTTATCACCCTCAAGACTCCCCCCGTGAAGAAGAAGCACCAACTACTCCCCCAACTCAAGTCACCACTCCAGTACTTGAAGATGAAGACTTTGTGGCCCAGACAACTCCATCTCCACAAGCGTCGCCAGTGTTTCGCAGGCTTCGCAAAGGACCAAGGCCACAAGTCACTCTTTCGAGTGTTCCAGAAGGAGAAGAGCACCAATCGGTATCTCGCCAAGTATTTCCTGAAGCCTCTCCAACTGTGAACATCTCCGAGTATGAAGCCAAAGCTGCTGAAGACATTCCGGCTGCATCAGCTGATGAACAAGAAGAACCAAGATAAGAAGAAGAACGTGTTGCTACACCCCCAACTAACCTTGAAGTTGTTCTCGAGGAGAACGTGTCCGACTCTCCAGCTACTCAAGTGGAGGTTAACAATACTGAGGCAGCCACAAACAACACTACTGAAGCCGATGACGTTGTCATGGCTGAAGCTGATGTGGTGCCAGAAGTTGTTGCACCTGAAGCAAATCTGCAGCCTGACGTTAATGCCAATGCCACTGCTCCTGTACCGCCTCCAAGGCCACACACCATTGAGCAAGCATTCGATCGAGTTTAGCTGGTTACTGTCAGATGGCCCATTCTGGTTCCTCCACCTGCTGCTGGTCCGCAATTTGACTATCATGTAGAGCACAGGCCTCAGGTCCAGAAGCCTAAGCCCAGGTTGCCAAGGTTTCCAGGTACTACAACTTCACCAGGATCTTTCAATGCAAATGGCTTCATTGCACACAATACCTTCTTTGATAGTGCCAAGAACCCCTACTCCAAGCCAAGAATTTCATCTGATCGGTTCTGGAGCTATCAGCAGCGCAGTTACTATTCTTGTGTTCTCTATGATCAAGGGCGCATCTTTCCACATATGCGTCTAGACTGTGAAGCTATTGTTGGACTGCCCTGCTTAGAAGAAGCCCTTGACTGCTTCCGTGATGCTGGTCTTCTGAACTTTGTGACTGACAAGAGCATTGGAATGAAGAGCTTCTGCTACAATTCTATGCTACCCTCCACATTCGCGGCTTCAACAGGGATCCGAAGACATGGATCCTTGAGTGGATGACAGGCAATGTACACCATGAAGATAAAGCTCTTGATATCATTGAGCTCACTGGCCTGCCCACTCCAGGTGAACTCTTCGAGCCTGGTTGTCAGCTTCATCGCAATGCTTTGGAGAGCATCTTTCAGAAACCAGAGCCCAGCATGAGCCAAATGCTGAGCATGATGAAGCCACTGCCACGCGACGCTGAATACCCAAGAGAACTCTTTGTTGAAGACCTAGAGTATCTGCCCCGCACTATTTATCATATCATCAGGCGAACTCTATGGCCTCTCAAAGGACATTCTTATGCAGCGAAGCTTGAAGGAGCAATGAAGACATTGGTCTTTTATATCTTCAATGGCATCAGCTTCAATGCTCAAGACTTCTTCATCAGACAATTGGCTGCATCTGGCTCTAACCTCTTTGGTCTGAAGTTCTACGCTCCATGGGTTATGCGCCTTATCAAGCTTCATTCAGCTATCAACTATCAGCCCTCTGCACGCAATCATCTGATATTCTTGCCAGAGGTTGATATGGCTGTCAAAGCCATCTACCCAGAGCCTGCCAAGGAGCCTGTTTATCTTCACAATGCTGATCACCAAAGCTTCACACAGCCCATTGAAGGAGTTCAGTTCGTCACTCGTTTTTATCCTTTGGCTAGCAATACACGTGCACCTCACCGTGCCCATACTGAAGCCACTGAAAGCACTATTGCTCAAAGGCCTCAGAAGCGATCTCATGTTCTCAATGACCGAGAGCGTCTCGTCGCCTTGCATCAAAAACAGGATAAGCATCACTACTAGTTGAAGCGTCAGATGCAAAGCTCTTGGTGGATGTCAACCGTATTCACAATCTTGCCACCAAGAATGCATTTGTCACACATGAGACCTGTAGGAGGTCATGGAAGAGTCTGACATTGCTCAGTGCTGAAGCTGATCTTCAAGACGATGGCTTCACTGAAAGATTCAAGTTTGATTCCACTCCTCCCAGGAATGTTGTCTTGTGTCGGACTCCCTCACTTGAAGATTCTGACTATTCCTCCTCAGCTGCAACTGTTAATGCCAGAGTCATTGATGACCAAGATGATGCTACTTCACCACCTCCAACTTCGGCGCGTATCGACACTGCACCAAGTTCTTCTGCACCACCAAACCTCAACGACGACCCTGCTGCTTCACCTACTCCTCATGGGAACAAGTAGAGGCTCTATGTATTCAAACCTTTTTGGTCCTTACTGACAAAAGGGGGAGAAGCATATGAGTTGATAGTCTTCAAGCGGGTCCATATGGGTGGTTGCTTTATATTTTGCCAAGTGTTTACAACTCTCGCTCTTGATACTTTTGGTTATTTGAGTTGTAACACTTCAACTTGATGGTCGTCTGCTACTTTTTCTACTATTCTGTGATGCGATGATAAATCCCGCACGAAGTCATATTGCAGACGTCCATTTTTCATTATGCATGTCATTATCTTCGTTATATCTTTTCATGCATGATGAATTGCCTTCATAAGTTGAAGAGGATCTCTACAAGTACAACCTGCCATGTGCATTTGCATTCCAAAAGCAAAATACTTATATGCACATCTTCAGGGGGAGCCTTTTGCTACTTATGAAGACAATACCTTAATCCTTTACAATTTCACATACTTTTATCCCCGTTGAAAACCTCAACCAGTTTGTCATCAATCACCAAAAAGGGGGAGATTGTAAGTGCATCTAGTGCCACCCCTAGTTGGTTTTGGAGTATTGACGACAAACCTGGTTGAGGGACTAATGTGTTTGTGAGAATTGCAGGATAACACAGGTAGTAGTCCCTCATTGATTTGATTTACCTACCGGAGATGACCCCTAAAAATGTGTGAAGACATTGAAGACAATGGTGGTATGTGAAGATATTCACATTGAAGGCTATGACATGAGAAGACATCGCATGAAGACTTTGAAGCGCGAAGACATAGTTGTTTCGTAGTTTCATTTTCTTCTTTGTTGAGTCATATGAACCACCGTACTATTAAGTGGGGTCCAAGTGAACAAAGTCAGAGTGACTGAAGTGATACTCAACCAAATCCTATGTCTTCGAGCAAACACAATGAGAGCAAATCTTACCGCAGATGAGTCAGCTTTACTTGTAGCCCAAGTCAAGCTGTCGCGTGTGTTTGAAATCTGACCGTTGGAACACGTGTCAGTTCCTTAGTGACCCAGGGTCATTTCGGACAAATCAGGTCGGGTTGCCTAGTGTCTATAAATAGCCCACCCCCTACACCATAAATTGGTGGCTGCTCAGAGTTAGTGCACGGCTTTTGTCGTTTGAGAGCAACCCACCTCCGAAGCTTTTGAGAGAGAGAAATCCTTGCAAGGACAAAGCCCAAACACCCAGAGCCAAAGAGTGTTAGGCATCACTGAAGTCTTTCTGTCCGCGTGACCTGAAGACTTGTTACACTTGAGGACTGTGAATCCTCCAGCCGGTTAGGCGTCGCGTTCTGAGCATCCAAGAGTCATTGTGGATCGCTGGTGAACGAAGTCTGTGAAGGTTTGGAAGTCTACCTTGAAGACTTACCAGAGTGATTGGGCGAGGACTGGGTGTCCTTAGCTCAAGGGGAATAAGGTGAAAGACACGGTCTTCTGAGTTAAATCTCAGCCTCCCTAACCAAACGTACAGTTGTCACAGCAACTGGAACTGGTCCAACAAATCCTTGTCCTCACCAAGCAACTGGTTCTATCTTCTCCCTCTCGTTATTTACAGTTTGTCTTCGTGAAGTCATTGCCTGCCTGTGTTACCTGTTTGACTTCACTGTGTGACTTCTATTGTTGTTTGGCTTCACACTATCTTCCATCCTGATCATTACTACCTAGCTGCTATTAGTCTTCGTGCTTTCACTTCATTGAATACTTGACTATGGCCTGCCTAGTGTAGTCTACCTTCCGTTGCATGTTAATAGGTTCATTTCTATCGTTTGTCTTTGAAACTCCCATGTTTTGAAAACTTCCATAAAAATTGCCTATTCAACCCCCCCCCTCTAGTCGGTAACTAGCACTTTCACCTACATAGCAAACACACAACTTTCCCCCCTGGTTCATCTGTTCAAAAACGCGAAACACCGGGAATACTTTCCCGGATGTTTCCCCCTTTGCCGGTATCATCTACTACCGCGTTAGGGCACAACTAGCACCGATCATTGTCATGTCATGCATCGGCATGCATATGTTTGCATTATATTTATTGTTTCTTCCCCCTCTTCTCTCGCTAGACACCGAGACCGACACCGCTGCTACCCAGTATGACTACGGTGTGGATGACCCCTCCTTCTTGCCAAAGCAACCAGGTAAGCCCCCCTGATCACCAGATATCGCCTATTCTTCTCTCTACTGCTTGCATTAGAGTAGGTAGCATGATACTGCTTTCCGTTAATCCTATCCTGATGCATAGCCTGTCCTTGCTACTACTATTGTGACCTTTACCTGCAATCCTACATGCTTAGTATAGGATGCTAGTATTCCATAAGTGGCCCTACATTCTTGTCCGTCTACCATGCTATACTATCGGGTCGTGATCACTCGGGAGGTGATCACGGGTTTATACTTACATACATATTATATGATACATGTGGTGACTAAAGTCGGGTCGGCTCGTAGAGTACCCACAAGTGATTCCGATGTGGGGGCTGAAAAGACAGGTGGCTCCATCCCGGTAGAGGTGGGCCTGGGTTCCCGATGGCCCCCTACTGTTACTTTGTGGCGGAGCGACAGGGCAGGTTGAGACCACCTAGGAGAGAGGTGGGCCCGACCCTGGTCGGCGTCCGCGGTTACTTCATAATAATACGCTTAACGAGATCTTGGTATTTGATATGAGTTGGGTCGTTGACCTTATACGCACTAACCGCCACGTGGGACAAGATATGGGCAACCGGCGTCGTGGTATCAGCAAAAGCTCTTTTTGACGTCAGCGACTGAGCGGCGCGCGCCGCATTGGACCGTAAGCCCGCGCTTGTATTAAGGGGGCTAGGTCTGCTTCCGACCGCGTACGCAACATGCAGGTGTGCAATGGGCGATGGGCCTAGACCCCTGCGCGCATAGGATTTAGACCGGCGTGCTGACCTCTCTGTTGAGCCTAGGTAGGGCTGCGACGTGTTGATCTCCCGAGGCCGGACATGACCCAGGAAAGTGTGCCCGGCCAGAGGGATCGAGCGTGTCGGGTAATGTGGTGCACCCCTGCAGGGAAGTTGATCTATTCGAATAGCCGTGTCCACGGTAATAGGCGACCCTGAGTTGTACCTTGACCTTATGACAACTAGAACCGGATACTTAATAAAACACACCCTTCCAAGTGCCAGATACAACCCGGTGATCGCTCTCACACAGCGCGACGAGGGGAGGATCGCCTGGTAGGATTATGTTGTGCGATGATACTTGGTGAACTTACCATCTACTCTCTTCTACATGCTGCAAGATGGAGGCTGCCAGAAGCGTAGTCTACGACAGGACTAGCTATCCCCCTCTTATTCTGGCATTCTGCAGTTCAGTCCACCGATATTGCCCCTTTACACAGATACCCATGCATATGTAGTGTAGATCCTTGCTTGCGAGTACTTTGGATGAGTACTCACGGTTGCTTTTCTCCCTCTTTTCCCCCTTTCCATTCTACCTGGTTGTGGCAACCAGATGCTGGAGCCCAGGAGCCAGACGCCACCGTCGACGACGACTCCTACTACACCGGAGGTGCCTATTACTACGTGCAGGCCGCTGACGACGACCAGGAGTAGTTTAGGAGGATCCCAGGCAGGAGGCATGCGCCTCTTTCGATCTGTATCCCAGTTTGTGCTAGTCTTCTTAAGGCAAACTTGTTTAACTAATGTCTGTACTCAGATATTGTTGCTTCCGCTGACTCGTCTATGATCGAGCACTTGTATTCGAATCCTCGAGGCCCCTGGCTTGTATTATGATGCTGGTATGACTTATTTTATTTTTAGAGTTGTGTTGTTATATCTTCCCGTGAGTCCCTGATCTTGATCGTACATGTTTGCGTGTATGATTAGTGTACGATTGAATCGGGGGCGTCACAGCCGGCACCCACCGCAACGACATCACCATCATCGACTCAGCAGATGAACCTGAGGAGTACACGGGTCCACAAGAGAGGTCGCACTCTTTTGTTTCTGCTTATGTTATGCATTGCTTAATATTACATGCTACTTTATTGTCCTATTCACCTCTTAGACTCCAAATCAGGTCCAAATTGATGTTCAAACTTGAGTTCTAAATTAGTTGTGGGGCACATATCGAGGCAGCAATGAATAGTATCTCTGTCTAATATCTGGTTCATCTAGGGTATGCCTATGTTGTTCATCTTGGGTGGGAAACAAATAGAGCAATCATCATCTGTTTTTTATTAAATTAAAGCAATCATCAGCCTGCTATCATTATTTTTGGATCCATCCACTGGTTGTTACCATTCCTCTAGATTTCTGTATGCTCTCCTTACATAATCTCACTATATTTTTTTCGTATGCATGTCAGATATTGTACACAGTCATGCTGAACATGTAGAGAAAAAGAGAAGAGTTTTGCACGGCAATACAATGTCATGCAGACATCAGTCCATGGTGGGTTCAATGGCAAACTCTCCCCCCCCTCTCCAGATTGTAATCCAGAGGAAGATATCTATTCTGAGGCGGATTTAGACGCAGCTGACCACTCCTATTTACCCCAAGGAGCATTCTCTAACTTGGCATGACGATGTTAGTCATATCATGCATATGTTGCCTTGCAGTGCCTACTTTCGACATCATATATGTCATCTGCTTAGTTTAGACATGTTCTGTAATGCCACATGTTTAGTTTCAATATCATATATGGGAATTTTGCAGTCTCATGTCTTTTAGCCGGCCATAATATATGTGAAATGTGCAATGCCATCCTGTTTAACCAGGCATCATATATTTGAATGATATCTAGCCCATCCTTTTCTTCATTAAATTTCCATTTGTCGACAATGTTTGTACATTAAACTACTCTTCCTGTGAATCAGCCATTTGAGTGGGTGATGGAAAAATCTGAAGTGAAAACAAGGCCTTCAGAGCAGACAGTGCTACCTGTCGAAGCAGATCTCTTGCTGGGTCTCGGTAGCTCCTTAGAGATGGATTCAGAGACAGATGACCAGTCCTATTCCCCCACCGAGGTGTATGCTCTAACTTGGCACGGTTCTACTGCTCATATCATGCATATGGTGTCTTGCATTGCATAGTTTAGACATCATATACACAATATTCAACACCATGTTCTTAGTTCAGACATCATATATGCGAATGCCCTCCGCTTAGTATATAAATCACATATGTGAATTAAATCATGCGATCCTGGTTACTTAGATAACATGTATATGAATTATGTCATGCGATCCTGTTTAGTTAGTCATCATATCTTTGAATTATGTTATGCTATGCTATCCAGTTTAGATAGACATCATATATGTGAAATTATGTCATGCTATCCGTTTTAGTTAAAAAATATACGTGTCAATTATTTAATGCCCTCTTTTTTCCACACTATCTATTGCATCTGTCTCTCCTACAATGTCTGTACATTCAACTATGTTTCCTGTTTATCAGCCATTTGAATTGGAGCGGGTGATGGCAGTATCTACCGGAGTAAAAACATGGTCTTCAAATAAAACAGTGCTACCTCTTGGTGGAGATAGCACCCCGGTTGTACATGCACGAGAACCAGCCCTACCACACATAACCCAGACTCTCGCAGATTTTACCCCTACTTCGATGGACAGAGAACCAGCTTCACCCAATCTAACCCCAACCCCAGCAGATAGTAACCCAGTTCCTGTTGACACAACACCATCTCCACCACAGAGCTCCCAAACAAGAGCAGTTAGTAAGGCAGCTCCAGTGCCCAAAGCGCCAATACTACCACGGCGAACCCCAACTCCATCAGTTAGTACACCTATTCCTGTGGAGGAAGCACAACCAGCCATTCATAGTTTAGCATATATCGCATTTGATGTTGTTAAATCCTATGTGTGTATCTTCCCATCATGGAAATATTATACTGAAGATGAAGGAAAATGCCAGTTGCAGGTGTTTGTCCAGGAGTTATGTGTAAGTAATATTATTCATGGCAATTACTTTGCTTTGTCCCATACATTCTACCTCCATGATGGTTATAATACAACAAATTTTCCCATTTTTCTCTATAGAGAAGGACCGGTTTGGAAACTCAGGATGAGGTAACCTGTGCTAATACCTCTGCTATCTTCAAGAATGCTTGGTGGCAGTATCGGAACTACCTGAAGAAAGCGTACTTCACTGGCAAAGAAACTCATCAAATTCCCTTACGTTCTCCTGAGACACATTTACTGGACGATGACTGGGAACGCCTTATTCTTTATTGGTCCCGAACCAAGAATGTGGTAAGGTCTATGAGCTCATTTTATTTTAAGTACTATATGCTTGTGTCTTACTGTACTCTGTTCATGTAGAACAAGTGCTTAAACCTGAAGAACAACTGTTCTCATTTAAGATTCCATTGCTATCGTGCATACTGCTTTGCTCTTGTATCACTGTATTTACTCATACAGACTTAATTTTTAAATTGAACTATCCAATGGAAAGTCCAATGGCACAACAGGTATGTTTACGCATGTTTCTTTAACAGGTTTGCTCTTATAAATAGCTCTGTTGATTCCAATTTCAATTGTGTATACAGTTGACTTCTCATATCATGCACATTACTAGCATCATAACAGGGCCAATAGTGTTGTTGTACATGTAGACCCGTGGTACCCATTTGAAATCTTGTTGTGTCGTTTAGTTTCCCACGCTTTGTATTCTTTCGGTGCTGCTTTCTCTTGAACTGATATGATTTGAACCGTGTCTCTATTTTGATTTGGCAAGACAATGAAGTGACCATAGGACATAGATATATGTTTGTTTGATGCTTTTATAATGTACTACTTGGCAATAGAAGACTTGGTAGTTTAATCTTGTCCACCTTACTAATGAACTAGTTCACCAAAATGAGTTTCATATACTAGTACATGCTAAACCTGTTATGTGTCTGCTTGTTTCTTCTTTTACAATGCTGACAGAATATTGGGGAAGAGTGCCTTATTAAGCAATGATAAAGGAAGTAATGCAGATAAGGTTCAGGATCGTGAGACATCCTTGTTGGTCTCCAACAAAGCTGATAAAACAGCTAAGGAAAACTATCTTGAAGATAGTGAGGCAACCCCAAAGTCCTGTCTTGGTTTACTGTTCGAGTTACTGGCCACTACCGCTTGCACAAGCTATTCAAACTCACTGTCTGAATCAGTTCGGTTTCTTGAGTCTCAACTACAAGTTGAAAGACATTGATCAGCTGTGCTGCGACAAGAAGCGGAAGGACTGCGGAAGTCCCTGGAGCATTCAGATGCATACTTTCTGGTGCAACAACAAGTGTTGGAGGATTTTAGCGCCAAATAGGACAAAGCTAATAAGCTTGCTAAGCTTATTGCCAGCATGGTGGATACCCAGGATAACGTTTCTTGAGCTCTTTTGATGTTGTTTCAGTTATGGACTTGTTTTGCTTCCGCATTTATTTGCACTAGTGGCCAATTTTGACGGCCTGTGTATGTAATATGATGCTTTGTTCGCTATATTTGCACTGGTGGCGAACTTTGATGCCCAGTGGATGTAATATGTGTAATAGCTGTAATAGGCTAGCGTTAGTTGCTTGCTTATTTATTTCCTTATTGTCTTATTTAGTTGTTTGCTTGTAGTCACTGCAGTTCTTTTTCCGCGTTTTTCTAGTGGCCACAATAACCTATTTTTGATAACTAGGCCACAATAATCATGGCAACACACGGACTGTTGTAACCATGGGCCTCCTGCGGGCCGTAGGATCCGTGGGCCTTCTACGGGCCGTAGGATCCACGGGCCTTTTACGGGCTGTAGGATCCATGGACTTTCTACGGGCCGTATGATCCATGGGCCTTCTACGGGCCGTAGGATCCATTGGTCTTCTACGGGCCATAGGATCGATGGGCCTTCTACGGGGAGTATAATCATTTCGCCAAACATGGGTCATACTATTCGTGGACCATAACGGGCCATTAATAGGCCGTATTTGATAACGCTATGAAAACAGCCCAACGGGTTAATGGGCCACAAACTGGCCGAATGTAACCACGGGCTGTATTTGGCCCACAAACGGGACAGGCCAGTAACAGACCGTGTCTAACCGAATTCTAGAAATGAGCCCAAGAATAAATGGGCCCTTAGAAGGCCGAAAGTTAACACGGACTGGAAACGGTCGACAAAATAATGGGCCTTTAATGGGTATAAAGAGATACACTGTTCATTATGGGCCAGTTTCATCTCGGGCCTTTAATGGGCCGAGAGTTACAAAGGGCCTCATATGGGCCGAAAGACATCATGGGCCATACATGGGCCGGAAGTTACAACGGGCTGGAATCATATTGGACGGCCCAAATGAAGCTACTGGGCTTAATTCCGATAGGCCGTAACGGGCCGATAGTTAGCGGGCCGTAAATGGGCTATATACGATCAGGCCATTAACAGGCTTGCCGTGGGCCGGCCCGTTACCTTTTGACCAAGTCAAACGGGCCAGCCTTTTCACCGGAATGGGCCTCTGTTGGGCCGTTCCACGTGTCGATGTATCATAGGCACCTCCTGTCCAATGAATGGATGACATCTGTCCCAATGGTGAGCCAACACGTGTTTCCTCTGGCCAATGAGAATTTTACACGTGGAAAATCCCCATTGGTCCGGGCTGTTAACGGGTTATCGGATCCAAAACCGGACCCGATAGCTTAACGGCGACCTGTTACGGTGGATGCCACATGTCGGTCACCCTTGACGAAAGCACTTCTATGGCGCGCGATTTATCGTCATGGAAGTGGACACTTCCGTGATGATAATTTTGGTAATGTCATGGAACACTTCTACGACAGCACAGGTATGACTATCTTGATTCTGTCATAAATTTGTCATGGATGTACATGCATGACAGAAAACGTGACCTACTGTGACAAACACGTATCATCACGGAAGTGTATTTTTTGTAGTGATAGTGTTATGAGTTATGTGATTTGGTAAACGAATGTTGTTCGAAGTCCCGTATGAGATCACAGACATGACGAGGAGTCTCGAAATGGTCGATTGATATATAGGAGGATAGTATTCGGACACCGGAAGTGTTCCGGGGGTACCGAGTATATATCGGGTCACCAGAAAGGGTTCCGGGCACCCCCGACAAAAGATATGGGCCTAATGGGCCAAGAGGGGAAATGCACCAGCCGCTAGGGGCTGGTGCGCCCCCATATGGGCCGAACCAAAGGGAAAAGGAAAGGTGGGAAGAGAAAGGAAAGGGGGAATCGGCCTCCCCCTTCCCTTCCCCCCCTCCCCCCTCTTTCCTTCCCCCCTCCGGTAAATAAGGAAGGGGGGCGGCCGGCCTAGGAGGAACCCAAGTAGGGTTCGGTCCTACTTGGGGCGTCTCCTGGCCTCTCCCCTCTCCCTCCCACCTATATATATGTGGGGGGGTGCCCCTAGCACACCCCAGACAATTGCCTAGCCGTGTGCGGCGCCCCCCTCCACAGTTTACACCCTCGGTCATATTTTCGTAGTGCTTAGGCAAAGCCCTGCAAGGATCACTTCACCATAACCGTCACCACGCCGTCGTGCTGACGGAACGCATCTACTACCTCGACGTCTTGCTGGATCAAGAAGGCGAGGGACGTCACCGAGCTGAATGTGTGCAGAACGCGGAGGTGTCGTGCGTTCAGTACTTGATCGGTTGAAGCACGAAGAAGTTCGACTACATCAACCGCATTAAGAAACGCTTCTGCTTATGGTCTATGAGGATACGTAGACACACTCTTCCCCTTGTTGCTATACATCTCCATGGATAGATCATTACGTGTGCGTAATTTTGTTTTGTTTTTCATACAACATTTCCCAACACCTTCTTGACCGACTAGGGCTCCTTACCTCCTCTTCGGTAAGTGTCCCTCGTGCTTCTTCATGCAAACGATCAATCGCCACCACCGCTCCAAGCTCTTTACTTCCATGCAACAAGGGCCATCGGTCGAAGTGTTGGAAAGCCTCTTCGGCCGCTCGAAGGAACCTGTCGAGGGATGGTCTTGATCCATCCAACACACAGACATCCGAGGGCGCAGCTTGCGTGTCTCCTTCCACGTAAGTATTATTTTTACCGTGGCTTTTACCGAACCGTTTCACGTTTTGGTTTGGCTCAACAAGTGTGAGCACGTGTCTCCTTCCAGCATCAGTTGTGCCAAACTTACCTTCGAGCGCATTCCACAAGTTTTGGTGATGCACATGTGAACATATGCGCGAACCAACTTGTCTTCAATCACACTCAGAACTGCTCCGATAAAGATGGTGGTTGCCTCCCTAAATGTCTTCTCCTGTTCAGGAGCAATCGTTTCCGTGGGAGACACACCACCAACCCAAAACAAGTTCATGTTTGTGAGCCACAAGGTGGTCCTTGTCTGCCAACGCTTAAAATGCGTCCCGATAAAATTTTTCGGTTTCAGAGTAACGACAAAGCCTTGAATCGAGAAGTGCCTAATATAAGGTTTTTGGATTGTTGAAAATATCAGCACATTTTGATTAGACTAATCCACGAATAAATAGTAAGCATGACAATTACGGTATTCAACTCATACTGATACCTAAGCATGTGAGTACATACATTACGTACGAACCGAAACATCTACGAACAACATATATATGGCTAGCACATGAACGAGTAAACGAGGGATGAACAAATCATACCCTCCGGTTGGTCAGGCAAACACGATAAGACTCGGCTCGGCTCATTCCCGCAACATGCGGCGCGCGCGCGTGTCGTGACGAGGCGAGGCGGGCGGCGTAGGAGGAGGAGCGCGCTTGTACAACTCCTCTTCCCAAGCTCAAATGGCATGTGGTAGAGCTGCCCTTATAAAGGGGTCTCACTCTTATTGTAGTAGTATGGTACTCCCTCCATTCCATAATGTAGTGCGTCCGTACTTTTCGAGATTTAAGTTTGACCATAAATTTAACCAACATGGACGACTGCGGTGGGATCAAAAATATTTTTTGCTCCCACCATAGTCGTCCATGTTGGTTAAATTTATGGTCAAACTTAAACCTCAAAAAGGGCACGCTACATGGAGGAAGTAGTATACTTCTCACCACTTGCCATGCACCTAAATGTGCGTTAGAAATTAACCAGAGATTCTTGTCATATATGAGCCAAAGTCCATCTATACTCCAACATTTTCTGCATAGAATTCACTTGTACTACTAGTTTTCATAGAGAAAAAATCATTCACTCCAACTTCGTGTGAAAAATCCTACGTTTTTCCTGCGCATAATCAAACACTCATACTAATTCTGTAGCATTGAGGATGACATGCCACTCTATTTTCTTTCTTTTTTTTCTATTCCTGCATTTTACAAATCCTTCGAATCAAAAAGGCCCGGAGGGAGTACGTACTACGGTGCACATGATTTGATTTCCCACTGCTTCTTCAGATTTCTCTGTCCTGCCTTTGTTTTCTGTCTTTCTAGTAGACAAGGGGAGGTCCATGGACGCATGGAGTAAGAAGGACATCATGGCTGCATGCCACGGGCCCATACTAACTCCTGCTCTGAAATCTGGCAGACCCAGCCCATGTGTAGACAACTACGGCCAGCTGGTACCTACCATATGATCTCTTTCTTACAGGGGCACACATACGCACAGTGCAAATGTGGCAAGAAATGCCACATGGCATGCTTTTCCCAAACATGATCTGTGGCTACAGCTGTACCAGAAAAAGAACTGCACATTGTGTAATTATTACCAATATTACTAGAAGCAAAGAGAAATGAAGCACTGGATGTATAGTCTGAACCCTGTGTCCCTGTCTGCTTACTTACCTGATCAACATTCTAATTACTCTCGTCCTCTGATGGTCGTCCGTTCATGCATCACTCGCGGACAAGTCGTGCATGCATGATGCGTTCAACCCACACACGACACCGGTGAGACACGTGCAAGCTCTCTCCTATCCTCCCAAAGAAAGAATGCTCAGGCTGTGCCTTTCTGGTGCTGCTGCAGAGTAATGCCAGGAGGACATATGGACCATAAAGCAGATATCTACTGGACCTATCAGCGAGACGCTGGCCAAATTTTAGAAGCGGGGCAGACAGTCCAGCAACAAGCCAGTGCCATGTTTGGCTAACTGTCAGTCATCACATGTCATCATCACCAGAGGGCCACAGGCGAGCAGCAGCACTGAACTTGGGGGTACTCACTGGAGCCACAAGCAATTGACCAGCGCTGTTTCACCCGGATCCAACAAATGAAAAGGGTACTGGAGAAAGCAACGAAAACACCACAAATTCTTGAAAATGTTTTGTCTTGATACATACAGGTCTTCAGGGACAGGGTGTACACCCAAAGTTTGGAGAAAACGGAAATGCAAACATTACCCAATTTTGACAACTGTACACAAGTAAAAACTGGTTCAGAGAAAGCCAGATACGGGGTCTCTTGGGCATCGTCGAAGCTCAGAGGGCGGGAAACCGGCACGACACAGAAGTTCTCTTACACGATGCCATGGTCATCTTTGCAGCGATCAGCCCATGGCGTACTTCTGGGTCCAGGCCCTCGCGGTGTCCTCATAGCGGGCTCTCTGGTTCTTGTAGAGCTGCGCGATCTCCGGGACAAGGGGGTCGTCGGGGTTGGGGTCGGTGAGCAGGGAGCTGATGGAGAGTAGGACCTTGGATATGGTCAGCGCCGGGCTCCACTGCTCCTTGAGGATGTCCAGGCAGATGCTGCCGTTGGAGTTGATGTTCGGGTGATACACCTGCAGCATCCCACAGAAGATTCAGGTTTCGTAGAGGCATACATATGCAGCATTGTTCAAAGTAGCTTCAAAGTAACTGCCCTACTTGACAGTTATTCTATTTGAATTTCCTGAGGTAATATTGATAGGATAGAAGCTGTTTAACATCCTGTTTTATAAATTCTCCTTTTGTGTTCTTGACTTCAAAACTTATCAAAGTAGGACCAAGCCCAATGGAACCAACCGTTGCTGAGTTTGACAGATCTATTCTGTCATGAATGACAAACTTTACCAGGGAGTAAGCTACACGCTGTTGAAGAATGTGCGTCTCTATTTAGCAGGTGTAGCATGTAACAGAACACATCTGACTGGAATGGGTAGCAGATAACGAAGCAACTTTACAAAAAATATTTTGAATTTGAAACGAACCCGTTCGTCTTGCATTTCCTAAAGACATATTCATCGACTAACAGATCAGTACCAAGGTCAAGACTGAAGAGTAATCATGAGAAAATGAACAGTTCGCAACAACGAAGCGAAAAAGAGATTGGCAGTAAATCACAAACACCAGCTCACCTTTGTTTGGAAATTCACTTTTGGAGGCTTAAAGGGGTAATCAGGAGGGAAATGGATGTTGACAAAGAACACCCCTCCTGAGTAGGGGCTGTCACCAGGGCCCATAATTGTGGCCTGCCAGTGGAATAGATCCGCCCCAGCAGGCCCAGCGCTGCATGATGTTGGTGGATCCTTTTGCAAATCCATGAGCTCCTTCTGAATCCTTTTGTTCGCCATATCTGAACACACAGAATATGATGATGAAAACATAGCAAACAGAGTTGAAGTTCTTTTTTTTAAATAGAACATGATGGTCGGAACACCAATGCATGTGGACACATGAACTTTAAAGTGCAGAGCACTCAGCATATCATGTGACAGATGAACTTGATGATGGAAATCTCTTATAGTTATATATATAGGGGAACAAGAGTTATGGCATCTACCAAGGTTCCGAGTTCTGACATATCTATGATGTCATTCATGATCTTGTGTCTTTGCTCTCCCTTTTATTTTACAGCTTAGTTAAGCATCTGCAGGTCCATCGCACCTCAATGCAGTAATCGTGAGAAATTCCCTAGATAGAAACAGAGAGAAATTCCTACGTAACTACACCAGAAAAAAAAAATCTTAGATCATGTAAATATTCTTCGGGAAGATGCTAACAGGTTGCCACAAGTTCTCCACTAACATCCAGGAAACCAACCAGCAAATGGAATGGACTGTTAAGCATGCTGAATCTGTTCGTCCGAGCCGCCACGTTCCAGAGACAAAACTTATCCCTTTCTCTGATGATGCTTCTTTTCTTTCTACTTTTGCCGGCACAAATGCAATCTACTTTTCAGGTTCCCTAAACGCTTTCAGTAGTACAAGGCACAATAATATTCTGAAGATTGAAGGCGAAAGCATCCCAAATCAGGGGTTAATGAGGAATGCGATTGTTCTATCTTTCTCTCTCTCTCCCCCAAAGTCAACCCCGATCGATCGGCAAGCGAACCTAGCACAAATTAGGCCAGCGCGAATCTTGCATTCCCAGAGACAGCACAGGCCCCTGAATTCGCTGCGCCCAATTAATCCTAACCAACCAATCTCTTCTAGCGGGAAATGGCAACGACGAATCAAGAACGAAACAACCCCCTTCATCGAGCTAGATGATTTCAGCGGATCAAAATAAATATTTAACGGAGCGGGGAGAGCAGATTGATCATTGTTACCTTGGCTGTAGGTCTGGATATGGCTCTGGATTGTTCCCCCGAGAGAACGAACGAACGAATCGATTCCGGCAATGATTGATGGAGCAGGTGGGAATGGGATTATAGACAGGCGTAGGGGGGCTGGAATCGATTGGAGTCGTCGCTACTCTCTCGCGGCCTCCTCCTCGTGTGCCATTGGCCGGCGCTGAATCTTTTAGTTCAAGCTTGACGTGGCCCGCCTGTCAGGTTCTTCAGGCTCTTCCTTTTTTAATCGTGTAGCATCTTATCCATGGTTGGTTTCCCCTCTTTTTCTATTGATTGTTTGAAATTAATGTGAGAGCATGTTCGACCCCTAAAACAGACACAATACTCGTCTGCGCACACGTCCGCCGACATGAATACAGAGACGATCATCCAGCCGTGTACCTCGAACGTCCAGACATATTTTAAATGAAATTTGAATAAACCAGACCATTTCCATGTAAACTCAATGGGAGCAAGTGTTCTAGCAATGGGCTACTTTTGCATATTCATTTTTATTTTTCTTATCTTGGGAACAAGTCTAATAGTGATATGCTGACGCATCTCAGTGTCTATGTTATGCCCTCGCTAGGATTTTGGCCCTCCTTTGATTACAATTCTGGATAGAAGAGGAAGGATTGGGGAAGAAGGAAAGGGAAGTTCAGCAAGTGCTAATTCTCGACGCCTCTTCCTGCCCGTGCTCCACCTACTTATTTCCCCTCCTTGCTGCTGGTCGTCGTCTGCTGGACTTGTTGGGCCCGCCAGGCTCGATCGAGCTGGCGACTGCGTCTTGAGGCATTGGGCCTTCTCCCCGGGTTGGGCCACCACATGACATTCCCCACCCCTTGCGGCGCGGCTTGACCCCAAGCCGGGTGAGTAGGAAACTGTTGATGCAGAACAAAGGCTTCCTCCCAGGTATCCTGATCTTCACTTCGACCCGCCCAGTGCACCTTGAGGCGAGGTTTCAACTTGCCACCGCGCTGGAAGAGCTGCTTTTGCACCACCGCCTCAGGACGGAGAAGACACAACGATCTTGGAGCGACCATGGAGACGTCTGGCTCGCTGGTCATCTTGGGCGGCACTTGTTTCTTCAACTGCGAAACATGAAGCACGTTATGGATTTGGGAACTGGCTGGCAAATCAAGCTTGTATGCCACAGCGCCCACACGACTCAACACTGTGTACGGTCCGAAGTACTTCAGCGACAGTTTCTGATTGCGACGAGCAGCCAACGAGGTTTGCAGGTAAGGCTGCACTTTGAGAAAAACCTGATCCCCCACTTGAAACGCGCGCTCGCTGCGATGTTTGTCTGGATGTTTCTTCATGCGCTGCTGAGCTTTCTGGAGGTGTTGTCGGAGGAGTGCTGTCATGGATTCTCTTTCTTCGATCAGCTCCTACAGGTCTCCACTGGTGGCTGGAGCAGTAATGCCAAACGGACGAGGCTGATACCCGTACAGAGCTTCAAACAGAGTAATGCCAGCCGCCGTGTGGTATGTGGTGTTACACCAATGTTCGGCGAGTGCCAGCCATTTCGCCCACTTGGCTGGAGCATCGTGCGTAGAGCAGCGAAGAAATGCCTCGAGACATTGATTCAATCTCTCTGTCTGGCCATCTATCTCCGGGTGACGTGCCGAGCTCATATTTAGAAGAGTGTCTGAGAGCCGGAATAACTCTTGCCAAAACAAGCTAGTAAACACGGGGTCACGGTCAGAGATGATGCGAGCAGGCATACCATGAAGTCGATAGACATGGTCAAAGAACAACTGAGCCACTTGCAATGCCGTGTACGGGTGCTTGAGCGACAAAAAATGTGCAAACTTGGTGAATTTGTCGATCACAACCAGAATCACTTCATAACCTTGAGAAGATGGTAGCCCTTCGACGAAATCCCAACTGATGGTATGCCAAGGATGGGGAGGAATCTCATGTGGGTGAAGCAGCCCTGGCTTGCGACAGTGTTCAGCCTTCGCTCGCTGACAGATATGGCAACTCTGAACATATTCAGTGACTGACAATTTGAGCCGTGGCCATGCAAAAAGCTTCTTGACACGCTGATACGTTGCTAGGACCCCAGAGTGCCCTCCCAGCGCGCTTGCATGTAATGACTGCAGAATATGCTGTTGTGCCAACAGGTTCTGGCACACCCATATGCGGCCCTTGTATCGGATCACTCCCGCTTCGAGAGAGTAACCTTGAGCATTCGGAGAGGTGACAGCCAGTTGTTGCAGTAACTGCTTTGATTCAGGATCCTCATTGTACCCATCCACCAGGGTCTCGAGCCAGGAGGGCACCGCTGCCGAAATCGCCAGCAAGGGTGCCCCATGCTCACGGCGTGATAAAGCATCAGCCGCCGCGTTAGCAATCCCTTTTTATATTGGATAGTGTAGTCAAGTCCCATGAGCTTAACAAAAGCTTTGTGTTGGATCCCAGTACTTAATCGTTGCTCAGTCAAGTGCAGCAGGGCTTGTTGATCGGTGCGGATCACAAAATGCTGCTGTTGTAGGTAAGGTCTCCACTTGTTGACTGCCATGAGGATCGCCAGGCATTCTTTTTCATAGGTACTTAAGGCTTGGTTCTTTGGACAAAGTGCTTTGCTGAGATATGCCACCGGGTGCCCTTGTTGCATCAGGACTGCCCCCACTCCATCTTTGCATGCATCTGTCTCCAGGACAAACTACTGACGAAAACCTGGCACTGCTAGTACTGGGGCTTGAATCCTGGCTGTTTTCATAAGTTGGTGTGACGCCCGGATAATTAAGCTACAGTGAACCTCTGTTAATGATGCCACGTCACCTCAGTTACTGTCGTCAATCTCCCGATGATTCAATCCCGTTCGAATTCAAAATTCAAACTCAAGTCAAACGGCCAAAGTTTTCGAATATTAAAACTAAAATGTCCGGAGTGAACCAAGTATTGCATAGGTAATTATGGTGGAGAAACCACACCTTTATAAAATGTTTAAATACTATCAGATGAATAAAACAGCAACATAAATAATTATTTAAATACCTTTTGTAATTAATAAAATGTCAAACTAAATTATTTGAGGACTAGACTTTTTGTGACAATGGCCTAAATTGAATTACTAAATTAGATGCCAAGTATATATTTTACAAAAAAATAAAACAATAGAAAACAAAGACAAAAACAGAAAAAAAAACTAACAAAAAAAGAAAAACTAAAACTAACAACAACAAAAATAAAAAGGGAACCTCCCCCCAACAGCCCACTGGCCCAGCTAGCCGGCCTGCCCACGTGGCCCATCCGGCCTCACCCCACTCCCCTTAACCCCCCTGTCCAGAAACCCTAACCACTATCCCTCACTCTCCCTCGTTCCCTCCC
>NC_057808.1:284638231-284645664 GCF_018294505.1 Triticum aestivum | reverse complement strand
ACTCGGGCTGGCGCCCGTCGCCCGCACGCCCGATCCACTGTGGCCCCTGGGGCCTATGACAGATGGGCCCCACGCCCAGAACATTTTTTTATAAAAATAGAATTTTAAAAATAACAATAATAAAAATAATTAATTAATTAAAGAATTAATTAACTTAATTAATCAAGATTAGATTAATCTAATCACTTTAACCTAATTAACCGTTAGTTAATTAATCAGTCAATGACATGCGGGACCCTCACGTCAGTTTGACCCAGTCAACGCCCTGTTGACTGCTGACGTCATGATGACATCAGCATGCACTGTTCTGGATAATGTTGATTTAAATAATTAAGTAAATTCTAAAAATGATTAAATCTTTTAAAATTAATATAAAATAAACCGTAGCTCGGATGAAAATACTTTCTACATGAAAGTTGCTCAGAACGACGAGACGAATCCGGATACGCAGCCCGTTCGTCCACCACATATCCCTAGCATAGCAAACGTGCAACAATCCCCCTCCGGTTCATCTGTCCGAAAACGCGAAACACCGGGAATACTTTCCCGGGTGTTACCCCCCTTCGTCGGTATCACCTCCTACCGCGTTAGGGCACACCTAGCACCGCACATTGTCTTGTCATGCACCGTCATGCTTATGTTTGCATTATATTTATTGTTTCTTCCCCCTCTTCTCTCGTTAGACACCGAGACCGACGCCGCTGCTACTTAGTACGACTACGGTGTTGATAACCCCTCCTTCTCGGCTGAGCTTCCAGGCAAGCCCCCCCCCCTTGATCACCAGATATCGCCTATTCTTCTCTATACTGCTTGCATTAGAGTAGTGTAGCATGCTACTGCTTTCGGTTAATCCCATTCTGTTGCATAGCCTCTCATTGTTGCTACAGTTGTTACCCTTACCTGCTATCCTACTGCTTAGTATAGGATGCTAGTGTTCCATCAGTGGCCCTACACTCTTGTCCGTCTGCCATGCTATACTACTGGGCCGTGATCACTTCGGGAGGTGATCACGTGTATATGCTATATACTTTATATACATGACACATGTGGTGACTAAAGTCGGGTCGGCTCGTTGAGTACCCGCAAGTGATTCTGATGAGGGGGCCGAAAGGACAGGTGGCTCCATCCCGGTAGAGGTGGGCCTGGGTTCCTGACGGCCCCCGACTGTTACTTTATGGCGGAGCAACAGGGCAGGTTGAGACCACCTAGGAGAGAGGTGGGCCTGGCCCTGGTCGGCGTTCGCGGATACTTAACACGCTTAACGAGATCTTGGTATTTGATCCGAGTCTGGCCATTTGGTATATACGCACTAACCAACTACGCGGGAACAGTTATGGGCACTCGACATCGTGGTATCAGCCGAAGCTCTTCTTGACGTCAGCGACGGAGCGGCGCGCGCCGGATTGGACTGGAACGCCTGCTAGGCTAGGTCTGCTTCCGGCCGCGTACGCAACGTGCAGGTGTGCAATGGGCGATGGGCCCAGACCCCTGCGCGCATAGGATTTAGACCGGCGTGCTGACCTCTCTGTTGAGCCTAGGTGGGGCTACGACGTGTTGATCTTCCGCGGCCGGGCATGACCCAGAAAAGTGTGTCCGGCCAAATGGGATCGAGCGTGTTGGGTTATGTGGTGCCCTCCTGCAGGGAAGTTTATCTATTCGAATAGTCGTGTCCCTCGGTACAAGGACGACCCGGAGTTGTACCTTGACCTTATGACAACTAGAACTGGATACTTAATGAAACACACCCTTCCAAGTGCCAGATATAACCCGGCGATCGCTCTCTAACAGGGCGACGAGGAGGGGATCGCCGGGTAGGATTATGCTATGCGATGCTACTTGAAGGACATCAATCTACTCTCTTTTACATGCTACAAGATGGAGGTGGCCAGAAGCGTAGTCTTCGACAGGATTAGCTATCCCCCTCTTATTCTGGCATTCTGTAGTTTAGTCCACTGATATGGCCCTTTACACATATAAGCATGCATATGTAGTGTAGCTCCTTGCTTGTGAGTACTTTGGATGAGTACTCACGGTTGCTTTCCTTCCTCTTTTCCCCCTTTCCTTTCTACCTGGTTGTCGCAACCAGATGCTGGAGCCCAGGAGCCAGACGCCACCGTCGACGACGACTCCTACTACACTGGAGGTGCCTACTACTACGTGCAGCCCGCTGACGATGACCAGGAGTAATTAGGAGGATCCCAGGCAGGAGGCCTGCACCTCTTTCGATCTGTATCCCCGTTTGTGCTAGCCTTCTTAAGGCAAACTTGTTTAACTTATGTCTGTACTCAGATATTGTTGCTTCCGCTGACTCGTCTATGATCGAGCACTTGTATTCGAGCCCTCGAGGCCCCTGGCTTGTATTATGATGCTTGTATGACTTATTTATGTTTTAGAGTTGTGTTGTGATATCTTCCCGTGAGTCCCTGATCTTGATCGTACACGTTTGTGTGCATGATTAGTGTACGATTAAATCAGGGGCGTCACAAGTTGGTATCAGAGCCGACTGCCTGTAGGAATCCCCCTTTCCAACTCCTTGGCCGAAGTCGAGTCTAGTCATTGAAAAAGTTTTTACTAACATGGCTGTGCGGCTTACGGGCCCACGTTGCCATTGGGTGGTATTAGGATCTTTTATTCCTCGATCTATACTGGGACTCTGATCTCTCTTCTATTCAGGTTAAAGGATTTTACTAACGCCGGCTCTAGGTTCTCGTAACTACTTCCACCCGGAGAGCCCCTTACTCCAGATGATTACTTGGTCCACCGAAGGATTTCGAAGATACTCTCTGATGTTCTCTCGAGACTTTGAGCATGTTGCTTTTGCAATTCCCTACCACCGAAACATCCCTATGGATAAATACTTACACCTGTCGTTCTTACTTTTATTCCCAGTTGATCTTGTTATTCCAAGATACCCCGAAATTCTCTCTAATGTTCCGAGAATACTTTGTGCCTACTGCCTTGCAGTTCTTGCCACATGAATATCCCTACGGATAATTTCTCGCACTCACCGAGTATCCACTCATCCCCAGTTGATTCATGTATGTCACCAATCTTCGAAATACCATTCAATCTTCCGAAAATCCTCTGGAGCCTATTGCTCTTGAAATTCTTACTTGCTTGCATTATGGTTAACCCCATAAGTCTAGTGATCTTATTGGCATCCTTTGTCATTATCATTTTGAGTCTGTTGATTCAATAAGTTGCGAATGTTCACCATCATCAGTCGAATCCTAGGATTATCCTTCTGGCTCAGACGTCATTTGGATATGAGCTGGTTCTTGACCAATCAATGCCTTGATCGGTTGTGCTTCAAAGTCTATTGAACTTATTCATTTTCGATCAGAACGATTGCTCTGATCCCTTGATCTGGAAATCTTAATTCCTTTGCCTTTGGGCTTTGATGTAGTCAGTTGTTTCTATAATTAAATACCTTTGCATTGTTTCTTCAATTGGTGGTGTGCAAATGCTCACATCAACTCCGTTATGGACCGTCAGATCCTTTGTTGAATTTTCATCCGACAGTGTCCTTTGTACACAAAAACCTTGAGAAGTTCTTTCCCTGATACATAATGCCATTGCTAAATCCTATTCTTTGATATGGCCAACGATTCTCTGCTTTCGAGCTTGAGTTATTTACTTCTGAACTTTGTAGTATATGTTTCTAAGATGCCCCGATGGGTTGAGCCTATACCTTCCCTAAAACCGTATGCACCCGAAAGTTTACACAAGTCATACCATTCTGGTGTTTTACAAGATACTTTCTGCTCTACAACTTCTTCGAATACGAGAAGTAAATGATAGGTTAGGCATTGAAGAAGTGGGAGTCGACCTTGAACTTTGTGTTCATGCCCATGGACCCGATGTGGAACTTATCATGAAAGCTTCTTGTAATAATAATTTTTCCCTTGTTTTAAAATCATCTTGTATTTTGTTTTGGTCCTTTGCAATCGTGGTTTTGACCATGATTGTTCTCCTTTGATCCCATTTTGCGGACAAGTTTAAGCACTTGTCTTCTGCGGAGCAATACCCCAGTCCAACCTCTACTTGATCTGTCGTCGAGTATTACCCCCTGGTATCTCGAGATTATCACGAGCAACATAACTTCTTATGAGTTCTTCATCAACTAATATTCTTGCCGATTCCATTTTTCCAACGGGTTCTGAGTTGTTAGAACCCCTCAAGGACACCGACAACTGAATCGAGTCCGCACTGCGATTCAACAACTCTTGGTAACCTTCATTACTTACGAGTTTGAACTCGATCACGTCATTCCTAGCCTACTCGGCTACATCATTATCGTGCTGATTTTAACTGTGCTACCTGGTCCTTAATCACGGAGCACAACCTTTGACGGTGAGCTAATCTTACGTCAATCTTCCTCGTCATATCATTCCTCCTTGAACAACAAACTTGATTTCGAGTTTGTGTCGTACCCAGGGTTCCATTAACCTTTCGCTTCATCATTCCTTTGACTTGATGTCATCGCTGATCGGTTACATCTTGAAATCTCTCGACAAAGGTGTCGTGATCATCAACATTCTGACCTCTTCCAAAATATCTATTGAATTCTTGATGGGAAATACCATCCTTGCCCCTGATGATTTGGGTTATCATTGACCACTTTATTGCCTTCCGTTCAACACAAACTTGTTCGTGTTTGGTGTTATACCTTGAGTTCCTTGCTATCCAGCAATTGTTCTTCTTTACCTTGGAACATTAACATATCTTTTGTCCTCAATGTTGTGAGAATTTCACCACCTCTTAAGAAATCTTGGTATGGTGATACTTCTCACCATCACCATTCCTTCTTGGGTCCTCGTGTTGATTCCAACCGGGGTACCAACAAGTGAGCGGTGCTGTTTGGATCCTGCCCTTCTAGCAACCCTATTGCTTTGAAGTTAATGGTCGGCCATTCATTCTTAGACTATTGATTATTGAATCACCATTCTGACGTTGGTCGTGCAACCCAGCCCATATTTCGGGTGCACCTTTCAACCAATGTTTAATTGTGTATGTTTTCCTCGAGCATACATCATTATACCATTTGTTCTGACAAATGTTATCTCCTTGTTCACATAGTTGTGGAAATCCATCTTTTTTTAATCTCGATGAATTGTCGCTGATTCCATCAGCCACCTCCTCATCCTCTCGTTGGTTTACTGATGGACTCTTCTTTCGGAACTCGCTTCCATAGTTCATTTCCCGAGAATCTTACAATGTCATCTCGTCAAATTGTGCCGCACCTTTTCTTCTCAGGCATCCTAAGTCTGAGGTATCGTGACACCAATCAGATCTGAATCTCGGTCAGATGTGATGGTTGGAACATATTTCCAAGAGTTATAATGTTGGTCTTTATATTACCCGGTAAGGTTATGTCATGCATAGCACACCTGGCCGGAGGCCCTATTGTTATAGTTCCCTTTAGCAATGTTTTCCATTCTTCCATGAGGAAACTATAAGACTTATTCTACAAATTGTTCCGGATGGATCCTTTGTGTATCCAAAGTCCGGCCCTTTGCGTGGAAACCATGTCAATGCTATCTCGAAGCATGTATCTGGTACTCCTATCATCAATAAGAACATTTGTAGCACAATGCTAAATTTTCCTTATCAATTATCCAACCACCTTTGTATGGGTAATATCATGAAATTTCTATCCTCTTACCCAAAGGGTTTTCTATGTTATATCATGTCATGGAAATCATGCTCTGGTTGTCCTTGGGAAGGATATACCCCTGTAGTATGTGTTTAAACACATTTTCCTTTCCATTGGTTTGTTTAAACCCTTTCTATGATCTATATGATATAAGCAGTAATAATTCCCTGCTTGTGCAAACACATCGGTGTACAACTCTGTCAGTAAGACCCTGTTACTATTGTTGATGACATTCCGGTAACCACCGATGGACGAGAACTTTGCCTATTGGTCCGCCTCATTTCAACGAGCAGGAAAATGGTTCTCTTTGTCCCTCGCCCTTGGTACCGACGTTGTTGCTGACATATAACTGACAGGCTACCCTCTGACATGCCTTACTTGCATGATCGTGCAAGACATCACCGCCTTCCTACTTTTAACCCACATGGTGGGCCCATAACCCACAGTTCCACAGGATCGAAACCTGACTCTCCTATACACCCCCTGTTCTTAAGGTTATTCCTCGCGCGTGGCCTCGTACGTAATTCATGAGCCACCTTCTGAAAGATCACCAATTCTGGTATCAGACAGAATACTTATTCCCATTGCTATGAACCCTATCACGTTTTGTTTCAGGCAATGAACTATTGCCTATCCTCTCGAAACTTCTTATTGCACCATCCTACTTGCGCCCGGTGTTTTCTTAAGTTCCAATTCGAGAGTTACTTTCCACCACCTTCCCCGATGTTATCTACCAGATATTCTACCGTGCAGAGGTCCACTCTTCCGCTATGCCCCCTTATTCTTTCTTAAGTACGACGGAGATCCCAAAGAAAGGACGACAACTTCATCATGATGACCTGAAGCAGAGAAATGAAGACATCAATGTATTGGACCGGCCTCTTCGAGAAGAGCAAGCCAGGATGAGAAGACTCGTTAGAATTTCGTAACCAAATTCTAACCCCCTTACTCCACCTCTTAAATCTCGGGATAAGATTTCTTGTGGTGGAGGAGAATTGTGACGCCCGGATAATTAAGCTACAGTGAACCTCTGTTAATGATGCCACGTCACCTCGGTTACTGTCGTCAATCTCCCGATGATTCAATCCCGTTCGAATTCAAAATTCAAACTCAAGTCAAACGGCAAAAGTTTTCGAATATTAAAACTAAAATGTCCGGAGTGAACCAAATATTGCATAGGTAATTATGGTGGAGAAACCACACCTTTATAAAATGTTTTAATACTATCAGATGAATAAAACAGCAGCATAAATAATTATTTAAATACCTTTTATAATTAATAAAATGTCAAACTAAATTATTTGAGGACTAGACTTTTTGTGACAATGGCCTAAATTGAATTACTAGATTAGATGCCAAGTATATATTTTACAAAAAAATAAAACAATAGGAAACAAAGACAAAAACAGAAAAGAAAACTAACAAAAAAAAGAAAAACTAAAACTAACAACAACAAAAATAAAAAGGGAACCTCCCCCCCCCAACGGCCCACTGGCCCAGCTAGCCGGCCAGCCCATGTGGCCCATCCGGCCTCACCCCACTCCCCTTAACCCCTTGTCCAGAAACCCTAACCACTATCCCTCACTCTCCCTCGTTCCCTCCCCGCGCCGTCACCCACGACACACACTCACACACACACAGGCAGACGCATAGAGGAGGGGCGCCCCCTGTTCGATCTCCTCCTCCCCGCGCCCCCGCGCCCAAAGACCGCCATCCCTCCTGAACCCCTCCTCGCCGACCCCATCTCCCTCGACCCTCCTCTGCTCGATCCAGCCTG
>NC_057808.1:284611540-284637746 GCF_018294505.1 Triticum aestivum | reverse complement strand
CTACCCCGCTCCGCCGCCGCTCGGAGCTCCCTTTCGCTCCGGCCACTGGCGGCCGGCCTCGCCGCAGCCGTGGCCCCCTCGCAGGCCGCCGCCCACTCACCGTGCCACTTCGGCGCCTGGCTGACGCCGACGCCGTTCCCCCTGTTGGCCTGGGCTGGCGCCCGTCGCCCGCACGCCCGATCCACTGTGGCCCTTGGGGCCTATGACAGATGGGCCCCACGCCCAGAACATTTTTTTATAAAAAAAGAATTTTAAAAATAACAATAATAAAAATAATTAATTAATTAAAGAATTAATTAACTCAATTAATGTCACGACCGGTTTTCTAATAAAAACTTTATTGAGAAACCGGTCCCTTTTACGGACCAGTAGAGAAGAATCCTTCTCACTGGTAGACAATTTCTTGATTACAGAAATAATCCAGGAGTACTACATATAATACAAAGTTGAGCGGAGACTGCTCAACAGTTTATTACAAGCACGCCGATATTAAACATAAAGGCGGATATGGTGGAATAACTACTGACTCGTAATAAAAGTGGTGGTGGATATGTCACAGCGAAGTGGGTGACAAGACTCCTAAATCTAACAGCACATCGAACGTCGGGTGAGGCTCGATGATTATTATAGTGGGTAGCGGAAGCGTATATAACACAAGTGACCAAATCCAGGATCGCACGGGACTGACTGGGACTCCTCTAGGCGTTGGACTCACTATCAAACTCTTCATCCATGAGATCGCCTTCGTCAACATCTGGCCAAATCAACAAGCCAGGTGAGTACTATGAAAGTACTCGCAAGACAGTTTGGACATAAGATATAACAAATGTAAACATGATGCATATGAACAGATTAATAATGCGCACTCAGATAATAAAGTAGCTATGCATGGGAAATAAAAAGGAAGTCGGGCGGTAGTCCTCCCGAAATCCCAATGTAGTACTGAATGCCGATCGAGTGTTTGAAATGACCCCTCGAAAGGATACAAATAAATTAACAATGCCGCAGTCGGGCGTCAAGGCGACACCTCATAAAGGGCTTATAATGGAATGTAAATGATAGTGCGTGCCATAGTCGGACGTCTGAGCGACATCGCGTAAAGGGCTTATATCAAAGTAAATATCAAGAGTGCCACAGTCGGACGTCTGAGCGACATCACATAAAGGGCTTATATCAAAGGTAAATAACGAGAGTGCCACAGTCGGACGTCTGAGCGACATCACATAAAGGGCTTATATCAAAAGTAAATGACAAGAGTGCCACAGTCGAACGTCTGAGCGACGTCACAAAAAGGGCTTATATTCCATAACTCGATATTCCAGTAGCTCAAGAAGTTAAATCATTTCAAGGAAATACCCAGGTACGAAATAATGAAGTGGTTAGTCCATCCACAGGAATAACATTCGACCGGGTTTACCACTCAAGTTTGTTCACCGGGGATTTCCACGGAGACTGACATAGGGACTGACACTGAGACTGATATGGATATGTTGACCAAGGTCCTTGACCATGGACACGATGACTCGGAAGGTTTTGACTCTGCAGAGTTTGTACTCTTAACCACAGCCAACGGATTTCAGTAGTCACGAGGGACTAGTTCCGTTTACGGTATTTTAGGAGAAACACATCTAACCAGTACACACCCATTCCACATTCCGTTGCCAGGAATCACCCCAAGCAACGTTCAAGAAAAACTTTGAGATGGGGAGGCTACAACCTCGCGTAGCATGGGATCAAATTTATACCGCGCGCTCTAAGGGGTGCCCCCCTCTCGGTCCCAACCGGAAACACCCATGCCCCCTGACCGGATGACTGGCTTTAATCCAGGTCCATGGAACCCTCATCCCGGCCCCTCTATTTGGTGTGTACAAGGAAAGAGGTTAGCAACTTACTAAACCGTATTCTTTGCAGAAAACATGTGGCAGTACGAAAGGGGACGAACGGTAACGTGGTTCGGTCCACGTTAACGTCGGAGTTTAACGGTTGACATAAGACTGGCATGCTACAACAATACCATCTTACTACCTCTCATGTCACCACATGATCAGGTCATCTCTCATCAAGAGATCACAATAAACTTCGAAGCACACGGTTAGTTGCCTTGGTTGCAACGAAACACTTACCGATGCCCATATGACATGCACAAGCTATTCAAGCAAACATGCAAAACACCCATCATATCAAAGGTTCAAACATGCTTGCCTGGTTCGGAGAAGTCGGAGTCTAGCTCGGCGAAGTTCGCGGCTCCGTCACCTCCTCCGGAACCTACGGTATAACAAAACCGTATACTAACGTGAAAAACCATTGCGTGTATAAACATTGTTCCAAATTTTTTCCAAATAAATACTATAAAAAACTAGACAAAAATATGAGACTGACAGAAAAAGAATCAATCAAAAAGCATCTTTTATTTAAAAGAAATAAGGGTTTTAGTCCAAGGACTAATCTGTGATGAAACAGAAAAGATCCAGGGACTTGTTTGAGAAAACAGAAAACGGTTCGGTATGAAATACGCCAGCCCAGAAGGAAAACACGTTTTGCCCGAAGGCGCCTTCAGAAAATGGTTCGAAGGGGAAAAGAAGAGAGGCTGACGGGGGGTCTCACCCGTCAGGTTCAAAATCCAACCGAGCTCGCCGGCGCCCGAAGGCTGCGGTGGTCGCCGGCGTCGATCCACGGCGAGGTAGGGTGATCGGAGGGTACCTACGGGTTCAGGGTGTCCTTCCGCGTCGGTGGGTGGTGGACTTGGCCGTCGGCGAGCGCCACGTCGACGGCGACCCTATCTCCGGCGGACGGTGGTTCGGGCGATGGTGGAGCTCTCCGGTGGGTGCTGCAAACTTCAAATTGGCGCGCGGGTCAGAGATGTGGATGCACTAGGAGTATACTGGCAAGAGTTGAGAGGCAGGGGTGCACGCACGGGAGTGAATCGTGCTGGATCCCGAAGCGGGTCGAGGCGGCCGGAGTTCGAGAAGAAGACTCCCTCGAGGCTCTCCCAGTGGCTTGGCGCGATACTTGTGGTGTGTAGAGATGGTGCGGGTTCGAGTTCGAGCTCGGGACCTCCTTTTATAGGCGATCCGAGGAGGTGGCCGCGAACGGGATAACGCCGGCGAGAAATTACGGCGAGGCAGAGGTTGGGCAGGGGGTTTAGGTGGCTAGGCATCATCATGGTGGATCACTGGCGCCGTTTCTCTGCTCAAACCTCGGTCGGGCTTGCGTAATCCACTGGCCCTCGACGGAACGGCCGTACGGGCACGACGGCGGCAGGGAGTGCGCTCCGCGCCTACCAGTTCACGACGACGGCCCTGCAGTGTGCACAGGTGAGTGGACGGCCACGCGGTGGCCTCTGGTGGCTTGGGCGGCGCTGGACGGCGCCGTCCAACGCTGCGCCTCTCTGGCAGCCGCAATGGGCGCTGCTGCCGTCGCTCACGGGGAGGCGCACCTCTGCCAGCTCGTCGCCGACACCCGCAAGTGTCCAGGCGATCGTGCGGCACAGGGATAAGAAGGAAGGAACAGGGAGCAAGGCGCCACCACGGCTACTGGCGAGATCGAGGTAGGTTTCTGAAGAAAGCGACGGCGGCTCTGAAACTGTATCTCTGAATTTTCTGAACCTTGACAGTAACAGTGCACGCCAGGTGTTTGATGATATGACTTGGCATGAGGAATTTTTTTTCTGGAGCTGGGGCTTGGTGAGGTGACCTCTCGATGCATCCAGAGGCTGCCTGAATTTTCTCAGATTTTTAGGAGGAGGAAACAAATGAATTTCATCAAATTTGGCAAATATGGCCCAAACTTGCAGCAAGCACATTTTGAAAATTTTGAACTGGTGACCAGTGGATCTTCATGGATCTTGGTTGAGGGTTCTAAGGACTAGCCAGGGAAATTTGTTTGGAGGCAAAACTCAAAGGAGAAATAGTAGTTCCTTTGTAAATCTCCAAGGATCAAAATAGAAGGCAGAAAAAGTTTTTGATGAGAAATAAATGGAAATAAAATCATGGGGGAGTTCAACTTGCTGGATTTGAAGTTTACCTTGACCCAAAGATGGGGAATGGCTTTTGGGAGGGGGTTTCCACTTATGACATGGCAAGAGGAGATTTTGAAAGGGGAAAGGATCACTCCATAAGCCATAGGGCTATTTTAAAAAGAAAAGATTTTCAAGAGCTTTCCCAAATGAAAAACATTTGTGTTGAGTCAACATAAGATGAAAACCTCCAAGACCAAAGATCAAGTTTTGGATGGAACCAAATAAAATACTTGTCATAAAAGGAAATTTTTTTTGAGAAGGAGAGTCCCTTTTTTAAAAAAGAAAATTTAAATAACCTCCCTCAAATCAAATAAAAGTTTGATAAAGCCAAATAAAATTTTTGGGTGTCACAACACCTACCCCCTTCGGAAAAAATCTCGTCCCCGAGATTTCAGCTGATCCTCAAATAGATGTGGGTACTCTGCCTGAAGAAAATCCTCTCTTTCCCATGTTGCTTCATCCTCGGTGTGATTGCTCCACTGAACCTTGAAAAATTTAATCGTTTTCTGACGGGTCCTCCTTTCAGACTCTTCCAATATTTTTACTGGTCGCTCTCTGTAGGTGAGGTCTGGTTGCATGTCAATGCTCTCATGAGATACATGCTTTTCCGGGTTGCTCACACATTTCCTCAATTGTGAGACGTGGAACATGTCGTGGACGTCTGACAGCGCCTTGGGCAGGTCTAGGTGGTAGGCTACTGTGCCTCTTCGTGCAACTACACAGAAGGGTCCAATAAATCTTGGGGCTAGCTTCCCCTTAATTTTGAACCGTTGCAGGCCCCTCATAGGAGACACTCGTAGGTATACGTAATCACCGGGTTCAAAGCTGACCTCACGATGTTTTCGATCGTAGTAGCTCTTTTGTCGACTTTGAGCTATCTTGAGTCGGTCCCTGATTTGTTTAACTTTCTCCTCAGCTTCCTTGAGCATGTCTGGGCAAAAGATACGACTGTCACCTGTTTCTGACCAGTTTAATGGGGTACGACATCTCCGTCCGTACAATGCTTCAAAAGGTGCCATTTGTAGGCTGGCTTGGTAACTGTTGTTGTATGCGAACCCGGCATACGGCAAACTTTCTTCCCAACTGGATCCATAGGTGAGAACACAGGCTCTCAGCATGTCTTCTAGGATTTGGTTCACGCGTTCAGTTTGTCCATCAGTCTGGGGGTGGTATGCTGTACTGAATGCTAGTTGAGTGCCCAGAGCTTGTTGTAAGTGCTCCCAAAATTTTGGGACAAATTGAGTGCCCCGGTCGGATATTATGGTCTTTGGGACTCCATGCAGACAAACTATACGGGAGAGATAAAGCTTAGCAAGCTTCTGAGTGGAGTAGGTCGTCTTCACGGGAATGAAATGTGCTACCTTGGTTAGCCTATCTGTGATGACCCATATGGCATCATTTCCGCGTTGTGATCGAGGTAGTCCAACGATAAAATCCATTCCAATTTCGTCCCATTTCCACTCAGGTATCCTGTTTGGCTGTAGCAGCCCTGCTGGTTTTTGATGCTCAGCTTTAATGCGCTGACACGAATGACAACAAGCAATGTATGCGGCTATATCCCTTTTCATACCGTGCCACCAAAATCTTTCCTAAATGTCCTTGTACATTTTGGTTCCCCTAGGGTGGATTGAATATGGGGCGGTGTGGCTTTCAGTGAGGATTTGCTGTTTGAGGTCCTCAATGTTTGGTACGCAAAGTCTGTCGCCGTACCATAATATTCCCTCATTGTCTGTGACAAACTCTGAAGCCTTGCCAAGGCTCATTTTTCTCTTTATACCTTCGATGCTGGGATGTCCATGCTGAGCCTTCTTAATTTGTTCCATTAGGGTGGGCTGTATCTCCAGATTTGATACGCTGCCCTCCGTGACTATCACCATATTGAGTTTGGCGAACTCCCGCTGAATTTCAGGCCTCAAGTTCTGTAGACTGTCGTTGCTCGAGCTGGGGTTCCGACTAAGAGCGTCTGCCACTACATTTGCCTTCCCTGGATGGTAGTGAATGCCGACATCATAGTCCTTGACTAATTCCAACCAGCGTCGTTGTCGTAAATTGAGCTCTGGTTGCGTGAAAATATATTTAAGGCTCTTATGGTCCATATATATTTCACAACGATTTCCCAGCAAAAAGTGTCTCCACTCTTTGAGTGCATGGATGACTGCTGCTAGCTCCAAGTCATGAGTAGGATAATATTCTTCATGTTTCCGTAGTTGCCTGGAAGCATATGCGACAACTTTGCCGTCCTGCATCAATACGCACCCGAGGCCCTTCCGGGATGCGTCACAATACACTTCAAAACTTTTGTGTATATCCGGCACAACCAAAACCGGTGCTGTTGTTAGTTTCTTTTTGAGTTCTTGGAAGCTTTTCTCACACGCTTCAGTCCATACAAATTTCTTGTCTTTCTTGAGTAATTGTGTCATTGGTTTTGCCACAGTAGAGAATCCTTCAATAAACCTTCGGTAATATCCAGCCATTCCTAGGAAACTCCGTACATCTGTTACGTTGGCTGGTGGTTTCCAGTCAAGTATGGCTTTGACTTTTTCTGGGTCTACGGCCACGCCTTCTTGGGTCAATATATGGCCTAGAAAACCAACTTGTCTTAGCCAAAATTCACATTTGCTAAACTTGGCGTACAATTGATGTTTCCTTAATTCTCCCAATACAATTCTGAGATGTTCAGCATGTTCTTCTGTTGTCCTTGAGTATACCAGAATATCGTCAATGAACACCACAACAAATTTGTCCATAAATTTCATAAACACTTTGTTCATGAGGTGGACGAAATATGCGGGGGCATTCGCCAGTCCAAACGGCATTACTGTGAACTCATATAATCCGTATCTGGAGGTGAATGCTGTCTTAGGGATATCTTCTATCCGTACTTTTAATTGATGATATCCCGATCTTAAATCAATTTTTGAGAACACCTTGGCTTGTGCGAGCTGGTCAAACAAATCATTTATCCGTGGCATCGGATATTTGTTTTTGATGGTGACCATATTGAGAGCTCGATAGTCTATACACAATCTCAGTGTCCCATCCTTTTTCTTGGCGAATAATACTGGTGAACCCCAAGGTGAGGAGCTGGCTCGTATAAATCCTTTGTCCAGTAATTCTTTTATTTGCTTCTTCAATTCTACCAACTCGGAGGGTGCCATTCTATAAGGTTTCTTATAAATGGTGGTGCTGCCAGGTGCTAGTTCAATGCTGAACTCTATCTCTCGGTCTGGTGGCATGCCTGGTAGTTCTTCAGGAAATACGTCGGGAAACTCGCACACCACTGGAACTTTTCTCAATTCTAAAATGTCCACCTTGTTCAACTTTGGTTGCCGTGACCGTGGTCTCTCTTGAGCTGTAACTTTTATTGTCTTGCCGTGATGGTGAGTGAGGATTACAGTCCGATTGAAGCAGTCAATAAATCCCTTGTTGGTGGTTAACCAGTCCATTCCTAGGATAACATCCAGTCCTTTGTTTTCCAACACGATGAGACTTGCCTGAAACTTTAGTCCTTCAAACTCAATAATCACTCCTTGGCAGTAACTCTGAGTGATCTTCTTATTCCCGGGGGACTTGATGATCATAGACTTTTCCAAGGAAAGTATCGGAAAACCATGTTGCAAAACAAAACTCTTCGAAATGAACGAGTGAGAAGCTCCAGAATCAAACAAAACCGTGGCAGGTATTGTGTTGACACGGAACGTACCGAGCACGATATCTGGGGCATTCTGTGCTTCTTCCTTGGTCACATGGTTCAGGTGACCCTTCTTGTGATTGTTGTTGGGGTTGAAATTGTTACGCCTGGGGGCTGGATTATTTCCACCATTGTTCGGCTTGGGGGCCGAGTTCCTTGGTTTTGGGCATTGTTTGGCATAGTGCCCTTCCTCTCCACAAGCATAGCAAGTGACACCTGGACGGTATGTGAAGTCCTTGTCCCTTGAATGGAAATGTTTGGTTGGCCTTAGAGCAGTGGTCGTGGACTTTCTTGCTTCATTCCTCTGAATATCAGTCTTGCTCCGGTTGCTGCGGGCATGTGCCGTCTTGTCCCTTTTTCGCTTGCGAATATCCTCCAGACTGCGGCGCTCATTCTCCAATGTAATAGCCTTGTCAACCAGAGTTTTGAAATCGGGAAAAGTGTATACGACCAGTTGGCATTTTAGTGCTGGCGCCAGGACGTCCAAATTTTTTTCCATCCTTTTATTCTCAGTCATATGCTCATCGTAGGCATAATGAGATAGTTGAGTAAACTGACTGTTGTATTCCGTCACTGTCATGCCTCTCTGCTTGAGGTCATCAAACTCCCTTCTCTTGATCTTTATAATGCTCCTGGGGATGTGCGCCCCACGAAAACCTTCCTTAAACTCTTCCCAGGTGATGTTATGTTCACTGGGATGCATGTGTAGGAAATTTTCCCACCATGCGGCAGCTGCTCCAGTGAGGTAGTGAGGTGCATAAAGCACCTTCTCATGATCTGAACATTGAGCAATAATCAACTTCCTTTCGATGTCTCGAAGCCAATCATCGGCTTCAAGCGGCCTATCAGTGTGAGCGAACGTTGGATGGCGTGTCTTCTGTAGTTCAGACAACTTGGAGTGCAGTTGGTATGGCTCACGGTGATTTCCCATATTGATGACGTGATTCATCATTTCTTGGTGTTGCTGTTGGCTTTGTTCGAAAAGGCGACATACTTGAGATAATGCTGCCTCGCTGTCCTGCTGACCAGACTGCCCCTATGTGAAGTTGTTGCTTGTCTGGGTTCCATAAACTTCTTCCGGTGGATTTGGCATGGAACGAGTCCACGGACGAGACATTTTCCACTCTGGGGTATTATTTTGCAAAACTCATGAGAAGAACTGTGTGGCACAAGGAAAATTTTGCAAAGGCAAAAATTTAAAAGACCTCAAGATTTTTCAAGAAAATATTTGATTGCGCACGGAGAAGGACTGCTCAGTACATATCTTACACGCGATACGTAATTATACAATACAGCACTCAGGATGTGCGTACACATTCCTGACATGTTATTAGGCTAGTGCACTTCTCCGAGTTCCTACATGATGCGCACACAAACTACTTCTCACCAAACCTATGTACATATAAACATATCATACAAGCGGGTACATCATACGGCTGCTAGGCGCACTCAGTCGGAGATGGTGAAGATTTCCTTCTGCCTGCCGAGGGTAAGACCCAGCGGCGCAGGAGACTCAACCTCCACCTCCTCCCTAATAGGCTCCAGGCGCGTAGCACTGCGTTGAGGGGATGGTGCGGGTGCGGCAGGCGGTGGTGTGGGTGCGGCAGGCGGTGCAGCTCTGACTGGAGTAGGAGCAATGACCTGGTCGAACTCCTCAGTGGTAGGCAGACGGCGAGCAGTGGCCAAAATGGCAGGTGAATAGGATGCTGAGGACGAGACGAAAGTCAGTGGCGGTGCCATGTGGAGAAGCTCCCTCCTGTTGGCAGAACAGCCCCGAACTAAGTCCATGCGGGTAGCCACAAGATCGTCCACGAGGTTGTCGAAAGCTGCCTCCAGAGCTTTGAGATACTCAACAAGCATCTCGATAGCTTCATCCCTCTCTCCCCTATGGCAGGCGAATGCATAGTGACAAGTATATGGCACATGGCATGGGAGGTAGCGGTAGCGATGAGTCTTCATCGTAGGAAGAACATCCCGAAGACGAGCTATCGCCTCACGGGCGGCCATCTGCATGGCATGCCTCTCCGTAGGCATGGCCCTTCCCACAAAACAGAAGTGGCGAGACACAGAACGTCCTCCCTTGAATTGCACCACGGCCTGGTGCATAGAAACGTCGTCGCTGAGCTTGTGTTGGTAAAGCGTGAACTCCGGACGAGTCGCTGGCCCGATCGTGAGCTTGGTGATGGAGACGAGGAGTTTGACAAACCCCTCGGGCACATTAGTGAATACCCGAGTCTCGCAGTCGCTGCCATCCATCTACAAAAGTAGGGAAAAATTCTGAGTAGTCAAATCATAAATTTATGATGACCAACAAAAAATAGCTACATTTGCAAAATGCTGAAAAAGCACTAAAAACGCTAATAACCGATTAGCGATCGCACCTAGTGGCTTCCTACAGTCAGCCTGGCTCTGATACCAAGCTTGTCATGACCGGTTTTCCAATAAAACCTTTATTGAGAAACCGATCCCTTTTACGGACCAGTAGAGAAGAATCCTTCTCACTGGTTGACAATTTCTTGATTACAGAAATAATCCAGGAGTACTACATATAATACAAAGTTAAGCGGAGACTGCTCAACAATTTATTACCAGCACGCCGATATTAAACATAAAGGCGGATATGGTGGCATAACTACTGACTCGTAATAAAAGTGGTGGTGGATATGTCACAGCGAAGTGGGTGACAGGACTCCTAAATCTAACAGCACATCGAACGTCGGGTGATGCTCGATGATTATTATAGTGGGTAGCGGAAGCGTATATAATACAAGTGACCAAATCCAGGATCGCACGGGACTGACTGGGACTCCTCTAGGCGTTGGACTCACTATCAAACTCTTCATCCATGAGATCGCCTTCGTCAACATCTGGCCAAATCAACAAGCCAGGTGAGTACTATGAAAGTACTCGCAAGACAGTTTGGACATAAGATATAACAAATGTAAACATGATGCATATGAACAGATTAATAATGCGCACTCAGATAATAAAGTAGCTATGCATGGGAAATAAAAAGGAAGTCGGGCGGTAGTCCTCCCGAAATCCCAATGTAGTACTGAATGCCGATCGAGTGTCCGAAATGACCCCTCGAAAGGATACAAATAAATTAACAATGCCGCAGTCGGGCGTCAAGGCGACACCTCATAAAGGGCTTATAATGGAATGTAAATGACAGTGCGTGCCACAGTCGGACGTCTGAGCGACATCACGTAAAGGGCTTATACCAAAAGTAAATATCAAGAGTGCCACAGTCGGACGTCTGAGCGACGTCACATAAAGGGCTTATATCAAAGGTAAATAACGAGAGTGCCACAGTCGGACGTCTGAGCGACATCACATAAATGGCTTATATCAAAAGTAAATGACAAGAGTGCCACAGTCGGACGTCTGAGCGACGTCACAAAAAGGGCTTATATTCCATAACTCGATATTCCAGTAGCTAAAGAAGTTAAATCATTTCAAGGAAATACCCAGGTACGAAATAATGAAGTGGTTAGTCCATCCACAGGAATAACATTCGACCGAGTTTACCACTCAAGTTTGTTCACCGGGGATTTCCACGGAGACTGACATAGGGACCGACACTGAGACTGATATGGATATGTTGACCAAGGTCCTTGACCATGGACACGATGACTCGGAAGGTTTTGACTCTGCAGAGTTTGTACTCTTAACCACAGCCAACGGATTTCAGTAGTCACGAGGGACTAGTTCCGTTTACGGTATTTTAGGAGAAACACATCTAACCAGTACACACCCATTCCACATTCCGTTGCCAGGAATCACCCCAAGCAACGTTCAAGAAAAACTTTGAGATGGGGAGGCTACAACCTCGCGTAGCATGGGATCAAATTTATACCGCGCGCTCTAAGGGGTGCCCCCCTCTCGGTCCCAACCGGAAACACCCATGCCCCCTGACCGGATGACTGGCTTTAATCCAGGGCCATGGAACCCTCATCCCGGCCCCTCTATTTGGTGTGTACAAGGAAAGAGGTTAGCAACTTATTAAACCGTATTCTTTGCAGAAAACATGTGGCAGTACGAAAGGGGACGAACGGTAACGTGGCTCGGTCCACGTTAACGTCGGAGTTTAACGGTTGACATAAGACTGGCATGCTACACCAATACCATCTTACTACCTCTCATGTCACCACATGATCATGTCATCTCTCATCAAGAGATCACAATAAACTTCGAAGCACACGGTTAGTTGCCTTGCTTGAAACGAAACACTTACCGATGCCCATATGCCATGCACAAGCTATTCAAGCAAACATGCAAAACACCCATCATATCAAAGGTTCAAACATGCTTGCCTGGTTCAGAGAAGTCGGAGTCTAGCTCGGCGAAGTTCGCGGCTCCGTCACCTCCTCCGGAACCTACGGTATAACAAAACCGTATACTAACGTGAAAAACCGTTGCGTGTATAAAAATTGTTCCAAAAAATTTCCAAATAAATACTATGGAAAACTAGACAAAAATATGAGACTGACAGAAAAAGAATCAATCAAAAATCATCTTTTATTTAAAAGATATAAGGGTTTTAGTCCAAGGACTAATCTGTGATGAAATAAAAAAGATCCAGGGACTTGTTTGAGAAAACAGAAAACGGTTCGGTATGAAATACGCCAGCCCAGAAGGAAAACACGTTTTGCCCGAAGGCGCCTTCAGAAAACGGTTCGAAGGGGAAAAGAAGAGAGGCTGACGGGGGGGTCCCACCCGTCAGGTTCAAAATCCAACCGAGCTCGCCGGCGCCCGAAGGCTGCGGTGGTCGCCGGCGTCGATCCACGGCGAGGTAGGGTGATCGGAGGGTACCTACGGGTTCAGGGTGTCCTTCCGCGTCGGTGGGTGGTGGACTTGGCCGTCGGCGAGCGCCACGTCGACGGCGACCCTATCTCCGGCGGACGGTGGTTCGGGCGATGGTGGAGCTCTCCGGTGGGTGCTGCAAACTTCAAATTGGCGCGCGGGTCAGAGATGTGGATGCACTAGGAGGCTACTGGCAAGAGTTGAGAGGCAGGGGTGCACGCACGGGAGTGAATCATGCTGGATCCCGAAGCGGGTCGAGGCGGCCGGAGTTGGAGAAGAAGACTCCCTCGAGGCTCTCCCAGTGGCTTGGCGCGGTACTTGTGGTGTGTAGAGATGGTGCGGGTTCGAGTTCGAGCTCGGGACCTCCTTTTATAGGCGATCCGAGGAGGTGGCCGCGAACGGGATAACGCCGGCGAGAAATTACGGCGAGGCAGAGGTTGGGCAGGGGGTTTAGGTGGCTAGGCATCATCATGGTGGATCACTGGCGCCGTTTCTCTGCTCAAACCTCAGTCGGGCTTGCGTAATCCACTGGCCCTCGACGGAACGGCCGTACGGGCACGACGGCGGCAGGGAGCGCGCTCCGCGCCTACCAGTTCACGACGATGGCCCTGCAGTGTGCACAGGTGAGTGGACGGCCACGCGGTGGCCTCTGGTGGCTTGGGCGGCGCTGGACGGCGCCGTCCAACGCTGCGCCTCTCTGGCAGCCGCAATGGGCGCTGCTGCCATCGCTCACGGGGAGGCGCACCTCTGCCAGCTCGTCGCCGACGCCCGCAAGTGTCCAGGCGATCGTGCGGCACAGGGATAAGAAGGAAGGAACAGGGAGCAAGGCGCCACCACGGCTACTGGCGAGATCGAGGTAGGTTTCTGAAGAAAACGACGGCGGCTCTGAAACTGTATCTCTGAATTTTCTGAACCTTGACAGTAACAGTGCACGCCAGGTGTTTGATGATATGACTTGGCATGAGGAATTTTTTTTCTGGAGCTGGGGCTTGGTGAGGTGACCTCTCGATGCATCCAGAGGCTGCCTGAATTTTCTCAGATTTTTAGGAGGAGGAAACAAATGAATTTCATCAAATTTGGCAAATATGGCCCAAACTTGCAGCAAGCACATTTTGAAAATTTTGAACTGGAGACCAGTGGATCTTCATGGATCTTGGTTGAGGGTTCTAAGGACTAGCCAGGGAAATTTGTTTGGAGGCAAAACTCAAAGGAGAAATAGTAGTTCCTTTGTAAATCTCCAAGGATCAAAATAGAAGGCAGAAAAAGTTTTTGATGAGAAATAAATGGAAATAAAATCATGGGGGAGTTCAACTTGCTGGATTTGAAGTTTATCTTGACCCAAAGACGGGGAATGGCTTTTGGGAGGGGGTTTCCACTTATGACATGGCAAGAGGAGATTTTGAAAGGGGAAAGGATCACTCCATAAGCCATAGGGCTATTTTAAAAAGAAAAGATTTTCAAGAGCTTTCCCAAATGAAAAACATTTGTGTTGAGTCAGCATAAGATGAAAACCTCCAAGACCAAAGATCAAGTTTTGGATGGAACCAAATAAAATACTTGTCATAAAAGGAATTTTTTTTTTGAGAAGGAGAGTCCCTTTTTAAAAAAAGAAAACTTAAATAACCTCCCTCAAATCAAATAAAAGTTTGATAAAGCCAAATAAAATTTTTGGGTGTCACAACACCTACCCCCTTCGGAAAAAATCTCGTCCCTGAGATTTCAGCTGATCCTCAAATAGATGTGGGTACTCTGCCTGAAGAAAATCCTCTCTTTCCCATGTTGCTTCATCCTCGGTGTGATTGCTCCACTGAACCTTGAAAAATTTAATCGTTTTCTGACGGGTCCTCCTTTCAGACTCTTCCAATATATTTACTGGTCGCTCTCTGTAGGTGAGGTCTGGTTGCATGTCAATGCTCTCATGAGATACATGCTTTTCCGGGTTGCTCACACATTTCCTCAATTGTGAGACGTGGAACACGTCGTGGACGTCTGACAGCGCCTTGCGCAGGTCTAGGTGGTAGGCTACTGTGCCTCTTCGTGCAACTACACAGAAGGGTCCAATAAATCTTGGGGCTAGCTTCCCCTTAATTTTGAACCGTTGCAGGCCCCTCATAGGAGACACTCATAGGTATACGTAATCACCGGGTTCAAAGCTGACCTCACAATGTTTTCGATCGTAGTAGCTCTTTTGTCGACTTTGAGCTGTCTTGAGTCGGTCCCTGATTTGTTTAACTTTCTCCTCGGCTTCCTTGAGCATGTCTGGGCCGAAGATACGACTGTCACATGTTTCTGACCAGTTTAATGGGGTACGACATCTCCGTCCGTACAATGCTTCAAAAGGTGCCATTTGTAGGCTGGCTTGGTAACTGTTGTTGTATGCGAACCCGGCATACGGCAAACTTTCTTCCCAACTGGATCCATAGGTGAGAACACAGGCTCTCAGCATGTCTTCTAGGATTTGGTTCACGCGTTCAGTTTGATCCGAGTCTGGCCATTTGGTCTATACGCACTAACCAACTACGCGGGAACAGTTATTGGCACTCGACGTCGTGGTATCATCCGAAGCTCTTCTTGACGTCAGCGATGGAGCGGCGCGCGCCGGATTGGACTGGAACGCCTGCTAGGCTAGGTCTGCTTCCAGCCGCGTACGCAACGTGCAGGTGTGCAATGGGCGATGTGCCCAGACCCCTGCGGGCATAGGATTTAGACCGGCGTGCTGACCTCTCTGTTGAGCCTAGGTGGGGCTGCGACATGTTGATCTTCCTCGGCCGGGCATGACCCAGAAAAGTGTGTCTGGCCAAATGGGATCGAGCGTGTTGGGTTATGTGGTGCACCCCTGCAGGGAAGTTTATCTATTCGAATAGTCGTGTCCCTCGGTAAAAGGACGACCCGGAGTTTTACCTTGACCTTATGACAACTAGAGCTGGATACTTAATAAAACACACCCTTCCAAGTGCCAGATATAACCCGGTGATCGCTCTCTAACACGGCGACGAGGAGGGGATCGCCGGGTAGGATTATGCTATGCGATGCTACTTGAAGGACATCAATCTACTCTCTTCTACACGCTGCAAGATGGAGGTGGCCAGAAGCGTAGTCTTCGACAGGATTAGCTATCCCCCTCTTATTCTGGCATTCTGCAGTTCAGCCCACTGATATGGCCCATTACACATATAACCATGCATATGTAGTGTAGCTCCTTGCTTGCGAGTACTTTGGATGAGTACTCACGGTTGCTTTCCTTCCTCTTTTCCCCCTTTACTTTCTACCTGGTTGTCGCAACCAGATGCTAGAGCCCAGGAGCCAGACGCCACCATCGACGACGACTCCTACTACACTGGAGGTGCCTACTACTACGTGCAGCCCGCTGACAACGACCATGAGTAATTAGGAGGATCCCAGGTAGGAGGCCTGCGCCTCTTTCGATCTGTATCCCCGTTTGTGCTAGCCTTCTTAAGGCAAACTTGTTTAACTTATGTCTGTACTCAGATATTGTTGCTTCCGCTGACTCGTCTATGATCGAGCACTTGTATTCGAGCCCTCGAGGCCCCTGGCTTGTATTATGATGCTTGTATGACTTATTTATGTTTTAGAGTTGTGTTGTGATATCTTCCCGTGAGTCCCTGATCTTGATCGTACACGTTTGCGTGCATGATTAGTGTACGATTAAATCAGGGGCGTCACAGTTGGAAGGCTTGATTAGTCACTGGTGTCCACTGAAATATTGTCCCCTTCTTGAGAAAATTGGTCAGAGGCTTGCTGATGACCCCGTAGTGCTGAATAAATCTTTGGTAGTAGCCGGTAAGCCCCAAGAAACCCCGCAGAGCGCGTACGGTGGTTGGTACCGGCCACTGCTGGACAGCTGCTACCTTCGCTGGATCGGTGGACACTCCTGCCGCACTGATTACATGGCCGAGATATTCAATTTGGGGCTTGGCAAATTCGCACTTGGACTGTTTAAGCACCATGTGGTTGTCGCGCAGGAGCTGCAAAACGGTCCTCAGCTTTGCAATGTGTTCCTGGAGTGTCCTATTGAACACCAAGATATCGTCCATGAACACGACTACACCTTCACGAAACACCGGCGCTAGAGCCGTATTCATCACACCTTGAAATGTTGCGGGAGCTTCTGACAAGCCAAAAGGAACTACCAGGAACTCGTATAGCCCATGGTGCGTCCGAAAAGCTGTTTTGAATTCATCCCCCTCTGCCACTCGAACCTGATGATAACCCGCCAACAAATCCAATTTGGTGAACCAAGCTGCTCCTGCAAGCTCGTCAAGCAATTCTTCTACTATAGGCATTGGGTGCTTATTTTTGATGGTTATGTTGCTTAGTTGCCGGTAGTCCACACAAAATCACCACGATCCATCTTTCTTGCAAATCAGTAGAACGGGTGATGCAAAAGGACTGGAGCTAGGACGAATTATGCCTTTGCGCAACATCTCTTTGACCTGCCTCTGTATTTCATCTTTTTGCTGGGGGGGTGTAGCGATACGGGCGAACGCTGACCGGTTGAGTACCCGGAATGAGGGGAATTTTATGATCACCCAAACGCTGGGGTGGCAGGGTGGATGGCTCCGTGAACACATCCTTGTACTCTTGCAGGACCGTGGCTACCTCTGGAGGAAGTGGGTCAGGGGTTGGAACAGTATCAGCCACGGAGCATAATTCTTTCTCTTTCTGCACGCGCTTGATCTGCACTACTTGCTGAATTGCCCCTCGGCGCAGCAGTCCTTTCAATTTCCCTGCCGAGACGGGTTTAAGATGCTGATTTGTGTCCTGAATGCCTCGCAAGGAGATGCGGCGCCCTTCGTGAGTGAACTTCATCCACTTTTTGTGCAAATGAACCCACATAGGGCTGTGCTGCTCGAGCCAATCCGCGCCAATGATGATATCATAACAGCCGAGGGGAAGCACTTTCATGTCTTGGCAGAAGGTATGGCCTTGAGTCCACCATGAGAGCTGGTTCACCATTTGAGAGCTCATCAATGTCCCTCCTCCTGCAACTACATATGAGGCTGGCTTCGTTTGTTGCACTGGAAGTTGTAACTCATCGACTATCGCCGTATCCACAAACGAGCAATTGGCACCAGAGTCCACCAAAATGAGCACCTCTCGGCTACCAATTCGACCATGGAGACGCATGGTGCGTCGCTTGACTTGCGGGGTTGAGCCACTGTCCCCGGCCAAAAGCATTACCTCCTCATCTGAGCTGGAATCTGATAGATGCTGAGGATCGGGAGGATCATCTAACTGCAAAATCTCCAGTAACTCTTCCATGACATGAATGGGCACTTTGTCAGGACATTTGTGGCTGCGTGCCCACGGATAACCACAAGTGAAACAGAGATTCTTCGACTTGCGGTAGGCACGCAGTGCTTCCAGCTTTTCAGACCACTTCCGCGAGTCTTCTGAAGCAGAAACCCCTTGTTTCTTCTCTGCCGATGATTTGTTGTAAGAGCGCGAGCCTTGCTTCACAGCTGATAGAGATTTGTCATGTTCCACCTCGACTTCCTGCAACAAGGCCAAACAACTAGCAGTATCCACACTTTTAGGACGGTGTAAAACAATAGCAGAACGAATGTCAGGACGGAGCCCTGCAATGTAACGCTCTACAAAGAGCACCTCATGTGTATGTGGATCAGCTAACAAAATCTGATGACGAAGAGTGTCAAATTTGGTAGTATACTCAGCTACAGATCCTATCTGACTCAATAACAACAACTGACGCATCTAGAACTGATGCTTATCCTTGCCCCATTTTTCTGCTACTGCTGCACGCAATTCATCCCAATGTTGGAGGGGTTTGCGTTTTTGGGCCATTTTGAGCCAAAGTGCAGCATTACCGATCACATTCAGAGAGGCAAATTTAACTTTCATATGGTCTGAGACACCATAGATGTCAAAATACAGCTCGCAATTGTCGAACCATACTTGATAGTCCTCCCCATCAAACTTGGGGAAGTCCATCTTCGCTGTACTACCGAAGGAGGAGCGACCCGACTGCGCCGGTCGACGGTCCCCATGGCCAGTCTCTGAATCGAACCCCATGCGGGTGTTTGGGAACATACCATGAGCTGGAGGCAGCTGAGGGAATGGATGATCCCCAAAAACTGGCCCCCGTGGAGTTGGATGTACGCCGTGCCCTTAGGGCCGATCCGTGCCTGCCGTGCGCACCTCCACCGTAGGAGGCGACGCCGAAGAGGAGGCCGGATCTGGAGGTATCGTGGGACGCGGTGAAGAAGACTCCAGCGCTCGGAGGCGAGCGGACGCGTCCTCGGAATGGAGCTGCAGAAGCGACGCTGGGGAGTTGAGGGTGCGGGTCGTCTCGTCCATTGTCCACATCCAGGCTGTGATGCCCTTGAGCTGCTCCGCAATCTCGTCGAGCTTGGTGGAGGTCTCCACGTTGTGTTGCTCGATTGACCCCATCGCCGCTGAGAGCTGCGCCTGAACGACCGTGGGCGGTCGACGCTTGGGCGCCAGATCGACGCCCGGATCAAGCGTTCCGGCCGAAGGATGGGGATTACGGCGGCGGAGCGAATCCACCACCAACCGCGATCGGACTGACGGATCGAGCCGGAACCGGGGAGGATCGATGACAACTGATACCAATTGTTATGCCCTCGCTAGGATTTTGGCCCTCCTTTGATTACAATTCTGGATACAAGAGGAAGGATTGGGGAAGAAGGAAAGGGAAGTTCAGCAAGTGCTAATTCTCGACGCCTCTTCCTGCCCGTGCTCCACCTACTTATTTCCCCTCCTTGCTGCTGGTCGTCTTCTGTTGGACTTGTTGGGCCCGCCAGGCTCGATCGAGCTGGCGACTGCGTCTTGAGGCCTTGGGCCTTCTCCCCGGGTTGGGCCACCACATGACAGTCTACCTAGGAAATTACCCTACATACAACTTGAAATTTATCTCACAACTTAATTGATTACCCTTTATGTCCGTTGAAAGTTATCTCACCGCCTGTCAGACAAGGCACTACATTGCAAGATGGACTTTGTGATTCCCTCAATAAGTGTTAAGATAGGATGGACTTTGTGATTTCCCTCAATAAGTGTTAAGATAAGATGGAATTTTCACTACATTGTATTATGGAGGAGCCTAAGCTAGCATGTTGCTACGACAGAGCCTACACACACTTATAATTGTTCTCTTAGCAAGTAACACAAGTAATAAGATCCATGTCATGCGTACTACTATCTATGGACTGGCTACGGCCCCTTTGCGGTTCGACTGTGGGGGTACACGCACACAAAGAGCAAAATCAACAATACACACGAAGTTTACCCAGGTTCGGGTCACTGTGAAGCGTAATACCCGCTTTGATTGTATTGGATACTAGGAAGGGGGAAGGGGGAAGGAAAGAGAGGGAGAAAGAGGGGCCGCGCCCCCCTCCCCTAGTACAATTCGGACTCCTCATGGGAGGGGGCACGCCACCTCCTGGGCTGCTGCCCTCTCTCTCCCCTCAGGCCCACTAAGGCCCAATACTTCCCCGGGGGGTTCCAGTAACCCCTCCGGCACTCCGGTTTTCTCCGAAACCATTTGGAACACTTCCAGTGTCCGAATATAGCCGTCCAATATATCAATATTTACGTCTCGACCATTTCAAGACTCCTCGTCATGTCCGTGATCATATCCGGGACTCCGAACTACTTTCGGTACATCAAAACACAAAAACTCATATTACTGATCGTCACCGAACGTTAAGCGTGCGGACCCTACGGGTTCGAGAACTATGTTGACATGACCAAGACTCGTTTCCGGTCAATAACCAATAGCGGAACCTGGATGCTCATATTGGCTCCTACATATTCTACGAAGATCTTTATCGGTCAAACCGCATAACAACATACGTTGTTCCCTTTGTCATCGGTATGTTACTTGCCCGAGATTCGATCGTCGGTATCTCAATACCTAGTTCAATCTCGTTACCGGCATGTCTCTTTACTCGTTCTGTAATACACCATCCCGCAACTAACTCATTAGTTGCATTGCTTGCAAGGCTTATAGTGATGTGCATTACCGAGAGGGCCTAGAGATACCTCTCAGACAATCGGAGTGACAAATCCTAATCTCGATCTATGCCAACCCAACAAGTACCTTCGGAGACATCTGTAGAGCACCTTTATAATCACCCAGTTACATTGTGACGTTTGGTAGCACACAAAGTGTTCCTCCGGTATTCGGGAATTGCATAATCTCATAGTCATAGGAACATGTATAAGTCATGAAGAAAGCAATAGCAATATACTAAACGATCAAATGCTAAGCTAACGGAATGGGTCAAGTCAATCACATCATTCTTTAATGATGTGATCCCGTTAATCAAATGACAACTCATGTCTATGGCTAGGAAACTTAACCATCTTTGATTCAATTAGCTAGTCAAGTAGAGGCATACTAGTGACACTTAGATTGTCTATATATTCACACATGCACTAAGTTTTCGGTTAATACAATTCTAGCATGAATAATAAACATTTATCATGATATAAGGAAATATAAATAATAACTTTATTATTGCCTCTAGGGCATATTTCCTTCATCTCTATGCCGATTACTTTGATTATACCGCACTCTTCAAACCACATCAATTTCATCGCCGATTCCGAATGAGGAGACATGTGTTCAATCGTATTCGGGAGGGAGTGGTAGGATACGACCCATACTTTGAGTGCAAAGAGGATGCCCTTGGTAAGCTTGGCTTCTCTTCTTATCAGAAATGCATTGTGACTATCCGCATGAAGTTTGCTCAAATGCAGGAGAGTGCTAGGAAGGATGTGGAGCGTGTTTTTGGTGTGCTTCAATCTCGATGGGGTATCGTTCGAAACCCTGCATTGACATGAAGCACTCAGAAGCTTTGGGAGGTGATAACTGATTGTGTGATCACGTACAACATGATCGTGGAGGATGAGTGTGGTGATAGCATCTACGACCAAGGGTTTGATTTTCAGGGTGAAAATGTTGAGTCTAAGCACCCACCTCTTGCAACCTTTGAACAATTTTTCCAATTTCATCATGAAATGCGTGATTGGCAGACTCATGTGCAACTTCGGTATGACTTGGTTGAGCACATGTGGACTCATATTGGCAACCAGTAGACCTGTCGGTTTAATCTCTTTTCGTGCAAACAAATTGCGATTAGGTTGTAAAGACTATTTGATATTGTTTTTTTATTTCGATTGGGTTGTAAGACTATTTCCGATGTGGAACTATTTGCTATGTTTGATTTAAACTATTTGATATGCTTGATTTTAGTATAAATGGCCTCCGGTGACCGAAATGCGGCCGCGCGTTGGACGCATGGCCGGCGCATCCTGAAATCTGGATGGACACTGTTCCATTGCCATTTCAAAAGGACGAACGGACAAAACGGGCGTCCGTTTGTGGTCGTGCTTGCCCTAAACACAAACAGATGGAGGTTTTGCCCAGCAAAACTCATTCTGGCAAATTTTTCTTCAGACTCTGATTTGAGCTAAAAAATACACCAAAAGTACACCCATCTCTCATCTCATCTGCCTGGCACCGTTCGGACCGCGGGGGGTTGAACTGTCACGTTGTATGAGCACCTTGTAATGTCATTCTATTGTAACAGTAGATGCTAGAGTGTAGGGCGTCCTGGTCAATCACCACTATCCCATCGTGGCCCTGCATGTAGGGATCACGCCATGTATATCTACCTGTAACTGAACCAGTGAATGTATGCGGGATTCACAATTCTTGTCTCCTGAGAGGATCCCACCGCGGCCAGAGTAATGAAGATGACCGGCGGGGCTGTGCCATGGGAGGCGGCGGCTACGGTGGCGATGGGGGCGGCGTGAGTTCTCGATCGAGATGGAGAGGGGTCATGGATGGGCCTGGAGAGGCGTCACGTTGATTGTTCGCTGAGATGGGCTTCTGCCGAATCATGCGGATGGCCCAATCAACCAGCGCACTTCGTTTTTTCTTCGGGAGCAGCGTCCCTCTAGGACAGCCGGCCCACTTGCTGGGAGACGAGGGAAACGACACACTAATGAAGATCAGACGGTCAGCAAATGTTAGATCGAGAAAACGGACGGTTAAAAACGCAAATCGCTGAGAGAGCTCGCTTTAGGCTCGGTTTTACTGTCCTTAATGTTTGAGCTCAAGTACAGTGATTGCAACTTGCTGGCAAGGTCCGCGGGAAGTGCAGCTACACGTGCAAATGAGCAAAGTGTCAAACTTTGTAAAGGTAGCCATGTGCCTCCTTTTATAGAGAAAGGGGTCATCATAGTGGCAAAACAGACTTTACACAAGGCAAATAGTGGCTACAATGCTAAATACCTAACTCTGACGGGTTAGAACAAACGCATTAAATGCGCCGTGAGGTGTCAGCTCGGGACGTTTGCCGACAATGATCTCCTCTCCTTCTGTGTTGTTCGCCCAACTACCTACTATTATCTTGACATGCCTCTAGGACAGGTGTCATTAAAGTTGTATCTTCGGTGGAAAGAGCGAGAAGGGAGGGGGGAGAGAGCCCCCCTCCTTCTCCTTATTCCTTGGCGTTCTCCCTTGGTGGGAGAACGGATTCCCCTCTGGTTTTGGTGCCCATGTTTGCGGAGGATGAGAGCCTCCTCTGAGATGAGATCTGACTTGAGGGGGGGGGGCTGTTTTATGGTTTGATGAATCTAAGTCACGCCATTGTTTTTTTTAGCATTCCCGGGGATTCATAACTCTAAAAAACCCCGACATTCTTATGGCGGTTGAGAAACTTCAGGAGCAATCTTGCATTGAAAAAGAGGGTCCAGAAGCTTTGTGCGGCCTCCAGGCGCCCCCTAGGCGCCCAGGGCCCGGAGGCTCCCCGAGAGGGCGCTTAAAGCCCCTGGGCACCTCTAGGTGTCTTCCGATGCAAAACTTCATAATCTATTTTTTGATGTTTCTAACATACAAAAATAGGAACTCGCACCGGGCACTTGATCAATATGTTAATCCAATTAAAATGATAAAAATTATGCCCAAAAGCATGTAAAAATGGTAACATAATGACATGGAACTACTTACTTTTGTGTTAGAAAATTAAAATGGAATTTGTTTTTTTTGGAATGGATCTTCTTGACTCAAATTTTATTACTAATTTTACACTACTGTATGATTGTTTTTACAAATTATGGAAATTGCAAGCTCTACGAAATTGTGATGCAAATTTTGTTCATCATTTGATTTATTTTTTATTCAATTTTCTCCTTATTTAAGTAATACTAATACCTTAATTGATTCTGCCCTAGAGTAAAATTTATTTTTATTTTACCATGTCTTTGTTCATTGATGGTTAGTTGATTTCCTTTGACAGTTGGATTTCTCCTATAGTTTGCATGACCTTACTTAATTTTGTGTTAGGAACTTAAAATGAACATAATTTTTATAAATTATAAACTAGAATCAAAATTATTATTGTTAAAGCTACACTATTATATGCTTGCACTTGCATATTTTGGAAAAATGCAACTCTATGAAATTTGTTGCAAAGTTTGGTCATCATTTCTTCTTCTCTTATGATTAGGGTAATACAAATATCCTTAGTTCATCCTGCCTTGGAATGTTTTTTATTATTATGTTTTTTATAGAAGCTTAGTCAATTTTGTATGGCAATTAGATTTCTCATATATTTGTGCATGTGACAGAGTATTTGATGTTGCAACACTGTGACACTAATTTATTTTGTGTTAGGAACTTCAAATAGAATTATTTTTAATTGATCTATTTGAAATATAATTGTTATTAAAGTTCCACTAGTATATGCTTACACTTGAAATTCGTGAAATAGTGTAAGTTCTATGAAATATGTTGCAAATTTAGTCATCATTTGCTTTGACTTTTTCTTCATTTTCTTCCCTATGTTGGGCTAACAAAAATACTCTTAACTCGTTCTACTTTAGAATAAAACTTTTATTTCTGTATTATTATATCTTTGTTTATTGATGCTTAGTCCATTTTTCGGTCACTAAGTTTTGTACTATATTTGTGCATGCGGCAACATATCTGATGTTGTAATTTTGACACTACTTAACTTTGTACTATAAACTTAAAGTGGAATCCATTTTTTATTAATCGACTTGAATCATAATTATTATTAAAGTTGCACTACTTTACCCCTTTTCTTGCACATGACCGAATAGTGCAAGTTCTCAATATATTCTAGTTCTCGCATATAATAACAGAGTTTGGCAATTAATATGAATGATTGTTCGTGTTAGCCACATTGTATATACAATTTTTATTCTGTTCTCGTTTCTTTATTTTAAAACCAATCTTGTAATTCATTCTTCCAAAGAAAAAAATTTGTTCTTTGTTATTTTGTTAACACCACGCCTAGAATTGTTTTTTCCTTAGAAATGGTCACATTCTTCTCTCTTCTGTTTTTATTAATTTATTTCTTGAGGTAACACCATGCCTATAATTCTTTGTTTTCTTATATTGCATTTTTTTATTTGGTTTTTGTATCCCATGATTTTGTCTTGCTTATATTGGAGTTAATTCTATTTTTTGCCTTTTGTTCATTTTCAACAAAAATGTTTTGACATTTCTTAATTATAGATTGTTCGACTCACTAATTTAAATGAACATTTTTTAATTTGTCAAAAACTATTGTTTAATTTTCAACAAATAAATAAGTGTACTATATTATAGTTATGGTTAATTTCCGTCTTCTATGCCTCCATTTATCCTTATAACTACGGAGTAATATACATGTCAAAGCAAAGCATATATGCATTGTGATGCTTATGCTGTGACTTGAATGTATAATGTGTGGCCATGGACAGAGGAAAATATCTAGTGGTAGTAGTAGATCACCACGGCTATGTCTCACCTGTTGCGATTCGTAATAGTATCGACTACGGGCGGGCGACTACGGGCCGACCCATTAGCTATTTTATATATTCGATGCCTTCTCTCGTTTTCGTCAGGGTCGCTTCATTTGATCAGTACAGTCCGTTTTTCTTTGATTTTCTTTGCTTTTTTGCTGGTTTTCTTTTTTCCTACGTTATGCTTTCAATATTATTTGTTTTTTCAGTGGTTTTCTTTGGTCTTTTTATTTTTCTTCTTTATACTTTGCTGTTCTTTGTTTCTTTCTTGGATTCTTTGGTATCTTCTCTTTTCTTTTTGTTTCTTTCTCAGTTTTTTTGGTTTTTGTTCTTTCAACACATGTCTACTCTTACATACATATTGTACATTTTTTATATACACGTAAAAAATCATACATTTGTAACATTATTTAAATACAGTACATGTTTAACACTAAACATGTTTTGAATGTATTTTTCAAATACATGTTGAATTTTTTTTGAATGTTAAAAATATTTTCCGTATTGTGTAAAAAGAATTATATATTGTACAAACATTTTTTGAAAATGTCACAAACACGTTTTTGAAACTTGTGAAGATTTGTTTTGTAACGTGCATTTTTTGGAATGTTTGAAACAATTTTTTTGAAAGACACGAGCATTTTTTTACACTTATGTAAACGTTTTTCTAAATGCCATGTACATTTATTTTAAAAGTGTGACATTTTAGAATTGTCACAAAAAAAATCGTACATGGGATTCATATTTTTCGCATACATGATTGACATTTCTAATTTTGACATTCCATTTATACATTTTCGTATACAACAGAAACATTTTTCTATACACGTTTAGAATTTCCAAATGCAAGTTTAACAAATAGATTA
>NC_057808.1:284592101-284611231 GCF_018294505.1 Triticum aestivum | reverse complement strand
AATGCACATGACATCACCATGACATCAGCATGGCACCACAGCTGGTTACTGGGGAGGCCCAATTTTAGCTCCCTGCAGCGAGCCGTTCGTATGGGTTGGAACGGGAGGCACATAGTTCACCGATTTGACAAAAGTTCATCTTTTTTTTTAGAAAAACACGAAAAGGAAAAAAATCATTAATTTTTCTTAAAAAACACGCATTTAGAAGAAAAAACAAAAAAACCCCAAATAAAACCGCATTGTTAAATGACCAGCGAACTGAAAAAACCAGTTTGGGAAGCTTCTGGAACTTCCCAAAACTGGAGGAGCCCCGCAACTGAATAGGGAAATAAATTGAAGGAAAGAAGTTACAAAACATGAGTCGATCGCTGGCGGGCCTGTTCTGAAGTCCTCCCAACTCTCCCAACTCCAAAAATTTCAGCTTCCCAATCCAGCTTCTCACTCTACATAGCGAATTGGGTCCGTTCGGCAGCGGAAACAGCTTCTCCGTCGCCACTTTGGGCTATTAGCGGCATATTGGGCTGGATGGAAATCGCCCGATGGGCCAAGCATGCAGCCCAAAAGAGAACGAGAGGCGTGTTTCTGCACGAGGTAAGAGCCACAAATACACATGAGGTATCACACCTGGACAACCTTGAAGGTTGAGATTCTTGGTTACTCTGTTTATCATCTTGATGTGTCTGTTGAGGAACAAGATGCAGAGAAGTGGAGGATGACTTGCGTTTATGGTGAGGCACAAACACACATGAGGCATCACACCTGGACAACCTTAAAAAACATTAGCACTTTGAGCGATCTTCCCTGGCTTTGTTTGGGTGATTTTAACGAGGTGTTACGTCCAGATGAACATCAAGGAGTTGGTCAACGCAGCAACCCTCAAATCCAAGTCTTCAGGGAAGTTCTTGACATTTGCATGTTGCTTGATTTGGGATACAAATGCAATTTTTGGACATTTGAGAAGAAGGTAACAGGTGGTAGCTATACGAGGTGTAGACTTGACAGATGAAGTGTAAGCCCATTCCAAGTTATTGTGCTTTGAAGCTAGGCATATTAGTGCTTACACTTTATGAAAAGATCGAGGGAAAAATCAAACAGTTATTGTGCTTTGAAGCTAGACATGATGAAGGCATACGACAGGTTGGAATGGGCCTAACTGCGAGGTATCATGACTAAACTGGGATTTGATCATCACTGGATAGATGTGGCCATGGGCATGGTCTCTTCAGTCTCATTCTCTGTTTGTTTTAATGGCGAGAAGCTTGATTCTTTTTTACCATCACGCGGTATCCGGCAGGGAGACCCAATCTCCCCCTACTTGTTCTTGATTGCAGCAGAGGGCCTTTCGTGCCTCCTTAAATCAAGTTCTCAGTCGTCTCTGACAGGTATCCATGTGGCACCCACGGCTCCTACCGTTAACCACCTCTTGTTTGCAGATGATAGCCTGCTGTTATTTAAGGCGAGTGGGGAGAGTTCAACTATGGTGTCAAACCTACTTGATACATATTGCAATGCTTCCGGACAGCGGATTAACAATGAGAAATCCTCAATTTTTTTCAGCAAGGGTTGCCCGGTGCAGGTGAGAGAAATTGTCAAGAACAATCTACAGGTACACAATGAGTCCTTGAGTGAGCGCTACCTGGGCATGCCGACAGACGTTGGCCACTCAAAGAATGGTACGTTCAAATATATCCGGGATCATGTTTGGGAGAAAATCAAAGGGTGGATGGAGAAATTACTATCAGCTGCTGGCAAAGAAGTTTTGATCAAATCTGTTGCACAAGCTATACCGGTGTACTCTATGTCTTGCTTCAGATTGCCACGAGGTTTATGTGAGAGCATAATGTCACTTATCCGACAATTTTGGTGGGGCTCCAAGCATGGTAAGAGGAAGCCTAGTTGGGTTGCGTGGGATATAATGACTCTACCAAAGCACTTGGGGGGCCTAAGATTCAGTGACATGGAGATTTTTAACCTTGCACTTCTGGCAAGGCAGGCATGGTGTACCCTTACAGATAGCTCTTCGCCGAGTGCCCGTATTCTCAAGGCAGTATATTTTCCACATTGTTCTCTCCTCCAAGCCGAACTTGGGCCGCATCCATCCCAGATTTGGCGGGCGATATTGGATGGCCATGACATCCTTGAACAAGGGGTCATTAGGCGTATTGGAGATGGAGAGACAACGGATATCTGGAGGCATAACTGGATCCCACGCGACGGCATCAAGCGACCCATCAATTCACTTGTTCATAATCCGCCGGAGAAGGTGGTGCAGCTCATAGATGCAACGTCGGCAACATGTAATGAGAATTTGGTACGTTCACTATTTACTCATTTTGATGCAGAAGAGATTCTACGGATTCCTTTATGCACACGTCGTGTGGGGGATTTTTGGGCTTGGCATGAGGAGCCTCGAGGAACTTTCAGTGTTCGCTCAGCTTATCGGATGATACTAAAGATGAAACATAGTAGGGAGGCTTGGTTATATGAGGAGGATGGAACATCCTACGAGCAACAAGAGACAAAGAAGTGGTCCATGATCTGGCACATGCAAGTTCCATCCAAACTCAAGGTTTTTGTGTGGCGGCTGGTTCGTCAATCCATGCCAACGGGTTCGCTCCTCAAACACCGTCACATGGCAACAGAGGATACTTGCTTGATATGTGGGGCAGTTGACACTTGGAAACATGCTCTTATTTCATGTCCGATGGTGGCGAGTGTATGGGCGTTGTTGGCCCTAGAGGAGTTGGTGCAGCATATGGTGGATCGAGAGGAAGTATGCCCGAAGGAGTGGTTGTTTTCTACGCATGAAATATTGACGAAACAACTCTTTGATCGGCTAGTGGTGACGCTTTGGGCGATATGGGCTGCCAGGAGGAAGGCAATTCACGAGAATATATTTCAGCCACCTTATCATGTCGACAGTTTTATAACTAAATATTTAGGTGAGGTAAAGTGACCAACTCTAGGCATCCATCGATTGTCACTCCAACCAGCGCCAGACCGGGGCGATGGATAGCCCCGCCCGCAGGGGAGGCGAAGTTCAATGTTGATGCGGCGGTGACCAGGTATGGTGGAGCAGTTGGGGTGATTTGCAGAGATGATAGGGGTATGTTCATGGGAGCATCGACTCTTTCTTTCAAATACATTGTGGATCCCCCGACGTTGGAAGCTCTCGCCATCAGAGAAGCGCTCGCTTTGGCGGATGATCTCTATTTGAGGCGCATACAAGTTGTATCGGTCTGCAAAACGGTGGTGCATGACTTAAAGGAGAACTTGGCGAGCTATGGAGCTGTTATTCATGAAATAGTTGAACATTCTTTAGCATTTGATTTTTGTAATTTCAGTCATGAGTTTAGGAGCTCAAACTTTGAAGCTCACAACTTAGCGAAGCATGCTTTATCTCTCGGTGGTGTCCGCCATGTTTGGTTAGGACACCCCGAAAACTTACCATCCGTCCCTGTAAACATTGTGACGAGTCAATAAAAGCTTCGCGACGTTGTCTCAAAATAAAAGGTAAGAGCCACGAGCCTGTTTTCACGAGGAAAAAGAAGGGAGGAGAGAGATAAAACGAAACGTTTTGTTCACTTCGAGGTGGCAAACTTCATCTGTTGTGGTCTCTTATATTGGTGAGCTTGAGCAGATTGCAACACCTGACATGACAAGTGCACCTGTGACTAGATCTGCGGCCCCTAGAAGCTGGCTTGCTTTACCAGTGGGAGTGGCAAAAATCAATGTGGATGGTGCAGTTTTGCGCAACAGGCGGGGTGGGACTGTCTCTGCTGTTTGCCGAGACCACACAGGGCTATATTTGAGATCCTCGGCGGTTGTGTATCAGGGTATCACCGATCCCACCATCTTAGAAACTTCTGCATGCAGGGAGGCTCTAGCCCTAGCAGAGGACCTTCAGATGACAAATCTTATAGTTGCATCGGACTGTCAAAGTGTGATAAATGATATCCATCAGGGGACAAGAGGTCCACACTCGGCCATTATACATGAAATAATGAGCCGTAGAGACAGTTTTACTTCGGTCTTTTTTTCTTCATGAGCGTAGAAACCACAATTTCGAGGCTCATATTCTCGCCAAGTTTGCTTGTAATCTAGGATTAGGACGTCATATTTGGTTGGGCATTCCACATGACCGTGGTCTTGTACCTATGAACATTGTTTAATTAATAAAGTGGCGAGATTCCTCAAAAAAAAAGTTTTCAGTTAACTCAGGACAACTAGCTTCAATGCTTCAATGCTGTTTGTTGGATGTGAATTTTAGGAATTTTACGGTTGAGGAAAAGATCAACTGAAACAAATAAATTTTTTAGGCAGCAGAACCATAGGCGCTCCCAAGTTTTGGCATTGATTCGTTGTATTTTTTAACTTTAGACACTAAAATGATCATCACCCACAACATCATGCATCACTGATGTATTTGATTCAATTCACAAAGCCAACGACTCACGAGACCACGTCACACACCGACAGTATAATAAGGTACGAGGTCGCTCACCGGCCAGAAGGTGACCGGTTCTGATTTCTGAGATTTGCGCGGAACTTGCGGGATTTTGTCGTTGGGGACTTGGTTGATCAATGTGTCGTGCAGTGTGATATTGTCATCACACTTGCATGGCCTTGCAGAAGATAATGCTACTCACGGTAAACAAATGTGCAGCCGGCTGCTATATCTGTGTCCATGAGTACATTACTACGACATTCTTTGACTTAGCAGCACACAAAGGCGTCGTACGAAAGTGACCGGCCATGCTGCGTATGCGTGCTATAAAATCAGTTGGGGTATGGGAGGAGTTACGTTTAAAATTTCAATAGTAGGTGGTGAAATTTTAATAGGACGTGGTGAGGTTCAGATCAGGGCTGCTTACCCCACCAACTATACATGATATACCTAATACATATTCTTTAACGAAAGATAAGAAGATTGAAATCACAGTACAGCGACACGGTAACAAATGTGCACAACCGACGTGCGTAGTGCATCTCAATCAAAAGATGGGTCATGGTTGCAATTTCTCGGGGTGAAGCCTTCCACTCTAGCAAAAATATTTAAAGATATATACTCGGTTTACAAAAAGTGCGAGCATAAAAACTATCAACCCATCTTTCTCTTTCCTCCTCCACAACAAAAGCCCCTTCTTGTTAGTAGTTGGGGCTGTGTGACGGCGGCGATGTCCCTTACTAGGAATAATCTCTCCCACGTTCTATCCCCATCTTGATGATGCATTTAGCATTGTCGAAGGGCGTGTGGCGGCGTGTCTCCGTCGGATTTCATGGATTTGATCGGCGTAGGTCTTCTGTGGATCTGTTTGGATCCGGTCTTCGTTCGTCTTCGTTTGTGCGTTTACAAGTTTGATCCTTCTAATATATGATTTTCTTCGTTGGTGATGGTTGCTGCTTTGGTGTGCTCGTCCTATGGGGCCCTAGCACGACGACTTCCCGACTGTCTACTACAACAAGGTTGGCCGGCTCCGGTGAGGGAGGGGCAATGATGACGGCGCTCCTTCGGCTCGCTCCTGTGCTTGTAGTCGTTGCCAGGTGGTCCACAAACATGCTTGTAATTTTTATTAACTATGTTATTCTTTGTATTGCGATCATTGAAAATGAATAGATTGGAAATTTCCTGCAAAAAAACCGGGGGAGGGGGGTACTAGACCAGACTTTTCAAAACTCTATATATCCGCACAGCATTTTAGACCGCACTTTAAAAGTTGGAGCCTTTAGGGCAGCTCCCCCCTAAAACGGGTCGGGTATCAGTCTGCGGACCGGACTAGACCAGTCCGCGAAGAGTTATACAGGAGCCGGCCATCCAACTTTGTCCCCTAAATTTTTTGGCCTGTTTTTAACTTCGCAAGCTTAAATAACAACATATCAAATCATAGATGATTGAAAATATTGAAATGCAACAGTTGTTCTAATTTAAATATTATAATCCAACTAAGTTTTCAAATTAAATTAGTTCAATCTTGAACTCAACTAGCACATATGTTCTAGTTGTCCCCTTTAACCGCCAACGAATGCTCAATCAAATCTTCCATGAGTTGCTCGATGTCGAATTTATTGATGCATACGAATAAACCCATCAAACATGGCTGAATTCTGATATGAAAGTTGAATAAGATCACATATGTTCTCAAATTCAAGAGTTGTGTGAGCATCTTCACCTTCATTTTTCATGATCGTGTTGTGCGTGATCGCACAACGTGTCTTTGGAAGTTGAATAAGATTACCTATTGAAAGGATCGATATGGTGAATAGGCGACTAACAACTTTTAGCTTCTTCTAATAATTTTGGCTTAACAATAAAATAGGTTGTCTAGATATGCAACTAGATGGACAACCTATATGGCAAGCTCAGTCACAAAAAAAATGCAAGCACAAGATATAACCACAGTACAAACTTGCACAAAGTAAAGGAAAGAAGTAACCACAAGTGGGGTCGATGGAGACGAGGATGTGTTACCGAAGTTTTTTTTAACGAAAATGCTGAGTGCAGCTTTTCATTGATATTTGGGGGGTTTAGAGGAGTTTGTTACAAGGGATGTACAAGTCCAACACAACCATTGGACAAGCCCTACACCAGTACAATTACATGATTGAAACGCAGGCCCTTAGTCAGGCTCCCTGGGTCTATTCAGCAAGGAGCTCGCGTTGCCTCTTCCTGCAGTTCGCCACACGCTTGCCTCCTCAATCAGCTTCTCCACCACTGTCCTGGCCGGTGATTGTTGGTTCCGGAAGATTCTAGCATTACGTTCGTTCCAAGTGGACCACCAAACTAGTTGCACCAGGGCACTCCACTTCTTCTTTGGCACCGCAGGACACACAGTAGAGGTGTGTTCTATCCATTGTGATAGTGATTCCGTGGCAGGAAGGGGGCGAGATCTTGCGGCAGGCTGCAATGGTGAAGGACGGCTTGCCAAATCTGCAGCGTGAAAGGGCAGGTAGCCAACAAGTGGACGGCATCTTCCATTGGCCCGGCACACAAGGAGCAAGCTGTGTTATGGGGCCATCCCTTCTTAGCTAGTATGTCAGCATTATTGCATCGCCCAAGCATTGCCAACCATGCGAACAGCTTGCACTTGCCAGGTGCATCGGTGTTCCAGACGAAGTCAGCGAAACCACTCCTGGTGCATCCCTCGAACTGGATAAGGTAAGCTGATTTGGCCGTGTAAATCCCGTTGGCAGTCCATCTCCACCGCACCTGGTCATGCTCCGTCGAAAGGGCAGTGTTGCTGATCCCTTCCCAAAGGGCCAAGAATTCCCTGCTGGCCTGCAGAGGGAGGTTTTGCTTGAGATTCCTCACCCACCTGCCATCCCCAAGGGCATGGGCAACAGTGAGGTTCTTCCTCGTGCATTGCTTGAAAAGCGGAGGGAAGGCCTGTTGAAGGCAGCCACCTTTGAACCATGGCTCTTTCCAGAAGAGGATGCGCTCACCATTGCCGAGCTGGAAATCAACCGAGGCATTGAAGAGGGCTTTGACGGTGCTATCAATTGGGAGCTCTAGTCCAGCCCAAGCCTTGTTGTTGTCGGTCCAGGACTGCCATAACCATCGCATCCGTAGAGCCCTGCCATGAGCCATCACGTTAGTGATGCCGAGCCCGCCGAGCTCCTTCGGCCTACAGACAGTCTTCCAGCTGATAAGACACTTCCCGCCAGATACCACCTCGCTGCCCTCCTAGAGAAATCCACGCCGTACCTTGTCGATCAGCTTTGCAAGCCAAGTTGGCAAGACCAATGCAATCATCTGGAAGATCGGCATGGCCGAGAGCACTGTTCTGACCAGGTCAAGCCTCCCGTCCATGGTAAGTAAGGCCATCTTCCAGCCCTTCGTCCTGTTGATGAGTTTGTCGCATATTGGTTGGAGATCATTCTTCTTAAGCTTTTTATCTGCAAGGGGCGTGCCGAGGTAGGTGCAGGGGAAGTGCTTGATCGGGCAGTTCAGGTCTTGTAGCAATTCTTGCGCAGATTTGTCCCTGCGCAGCAGATGGGGGACACGGATGACTTTGCAAGGTTCGTGCGCAGATCCGTGGCATCACCGAACAGCTTTAGGATTTGGCTCACGGCAAGAATCTCGCGCTGGCAAGGGTTGATGAACAGAACCTCATCGTCCACGTATAATGATGCTCGGAACGACAATTTTTGGTCTCCCATAGGGCCCAGAATCCCCATGTTCGCTGCCTTGTCAATCAGGACTACCAGGCAGTCCATCACGAAGATGAATAGGAGTGGAGAGAGGGGGTCTCCCTGCCTGAGTCCCTTCATTAGATCGATCTTCTCGGAGAGCTCACCGTTAACAAGAATTCTTGTGGAGGAGGTACTGAGCAGTGCAGACAAGCAGTTGGTGAAGTTTCTCCCAAAACCCCTTGCGGTCAACAGTTCAAGCAGGAACTCCCAGGACATCGTGTCGAAGGCACGTTGAATGTCAAGCTTCAGCATGAGCGCAGGTGTTTTGGAGCGCCGGAAAGCCTTGGCCAGGTCGCTGACGTAGCAGAAGTTGTCTTGGATGGCTCTGCCTTTGATGAAAGCATTCTGACATGGCCCAACCAGATCGTTCATCCTCCTTTGGAGCCTAGTCGCTAAGATTTTGGTGATCAGTTTGGCGAAACTATTTACAAGGCTGATCGGCCTATAATCCTTCATGGTGGCGGCCTCGGCACTCTTCGCTAGCAGGAACATGGTAGTCTGGTTCAGGTGGTGGAGGTGGGTCGTCGTGTTGGTCTTCACAGCCCTGATGGCTGCCGCTAGGTCTGCCTTGATAATCGGCCAACAATGTTTGTAAAACAGGCCAGTGAAGCTGTCGGGCCCGGGCGCTCTATTGTCATCGAGCTCCGATATGTTGGCAAGGATCTCCTCTTCCGTGATGGGCGCATCCATGTCAGCAAGACCAATCCTTTCGTATCCGAGCCCATGTAGGTTAAGCCTCATTGGCCTTTGTTCCTTGGATCCGAAAATTGGCTCGAAGAAGGAGTGGAAGGCTTTCACCTTTGTCTCCTGGTCAGTAACTGTGACCCCGTCCACCTGCAGCTTGAGGATGAAGTTTTTGCGTCTCCGCGCCGTTGCTTTGGCTCGAAAGAAATTCGCTCCTAGATCTCCTTCTTTTATCCCTTTTACCCTTGATTTCTGCCGCCAAATTGCCCTGTCTAGCACGGCATATCCGAGGCGCTGCATCTTCAAGCTGGCCCTGAATTGCCTCTCCTCTGCCGTAAGCGGCCTCTGATCCATAGCCCTGTCGAGCTGCCCGATGATCTCACTGGTAACGGCCGCCTTCAGCTTGATGTTGTTGCGGAATTGGGCCTGCCAGTGTTGAAGCGCTTTGGCCGTGGCCTTGAGCTTCCCAGCGAACTGGCCAACAGGGTCTCCGGCCATCGCCCCCCTGCCATGCGCTACTGACCACCTCCTCGAAGCCCTCCAGCTTGATCCAATGGTTCTGGAATCTGAAGCATCTCACCTGCCGGAAAGCAATCTCACAGTTGAGCAACAAAGGATAGTGGTCTGAGATTTCTGAGGATAGCGCATGCAACATGCAGTCGGGCAGCAACTCCTCAAAATCTCCATTGATGAGTATACGGTCCAATTTCACCATTGTGGCCCGATCTTGCTCGTTACTCCATGTGTACCTACGGCCATGTAGGTAAAGGTCCTTCAGCTGCAACTCGTTGATAAAACTCCTAAAAGCTGTGATGCATCGACGGTTGATCCGTGGGTTTTTCTTGTCGGCGGCCCGTGTGATGAGGTTAAAGTTCCCAACCAGCGCGAGGGAAGCTCCAGTTGGAATCGAGTTTTGCACCGTATGCCTGAGCTCATGAAGAAACTGCAGCTTCTCTTCCCAGCCCTGCGGCCCATAGACACTGATGATCCCAAACGGTTCTCCTTTGGCGTTGCTCCCAGTCACCGCGACGGAGTGTGTTAGCACCTTGATACCGGGGAGAGCGTAATGGTTTCCCTTCCAAGCCAGGAGCACACCCCCTCTGGAGCCCTCCGCGGGCAGGTATGCAAACTCCGAGAAATCATTGCCACGACATTGGGCCACCATAGCTCTATCACTACAAAAAAAATACACTTCCGTGATGATACGTGTTTGTCACAGTAGGTCGCGTTTTCTGTCATGCATGTACATCCATGACAAATTTATGACAGAATCAAGATAGTCATACCTGTGCTGTCGTAGAAGTGTTCCATGACATTGCCAAAATTATCATCACGGAAGTGTCCACTTCCGTGACGATAAATTGCGCGTCACAGAAGTGCTTTTGTCAAGGGTGACCGACACGTGGCATCCACCGTAACGGAACACCGTTAAGCTATCGGGTCGGGTTTTGGATCCGATAACCCGTTAACAGCCCCGACCAATGGGGATTTTCCACGTGTAAAATCATCATTGGCTGGAGGAAACACGTGTCGGCTCATCGTTGGGACAGATGTCATCCACTCATTGGACGGAAGGCGCCTATGATACGTCGACACGTGGCACGGCCTAACAGAGGCCCATTCATGTGAAAAGGCCGGCCCGTTTGACTTGGTCAAAAGGTGGCGGGCCTGCCCATGGAAAGCCTGTTAACGGCCTGTTCGCATATAGCCCATTTACAGCCGCTAACCCAAGGCCCGTTACGCCCTATCCGAATTAGGCCCAGTAGCGTCATCTAGGCCATCCAATATGATTCCAGCCCATTTTCACTTCTGGCGCATGTATGGCCCATGACGTCTTTCGACCCATATGAGGCCCTATGTAACTCTTGGCCTATTAACGGCTCGTGGTGAAACTAGCCCGTAATGAACAGTGTATCACTTTACACCCATTAACGGCCCGTGGTGAAACTGGCCCGTAATGAATAGTGTATCACTTTATACCCATTAACGGCCCATTATTCCCTTGGGCCGTTTCCAGCCCATGTTATCTTTCAGTCTTCTCAGAGCCCATTTATTCTTGGGCTCATTTCTAGCATTCGTTTACTTACGGCCCCTTACTGTCATTTTCTGCTTGTGGGCCAAATTCAGCCCGTGGTTACAGTCGGCCCGTTTGTGGTTCGTTAATACGTTGGGCCGTTTTCATAGCGTCATCAAATACGGCCTATTAACGATGGCCCGTTATGGTCGGCCCATGAACGGAAGTTTCCAACTCTAGCCCGTTTACGGCCATAATGCGGTCTGTTTGGCCCATGTTTGGCCAATCGATCATACGACCCGTATAAGGCCCATTGATGATACGGCCCGCAGAAGGCCCATTGTTTCTACGGCCCGTAGAAGGCCCATTGTTTCTACGACCCGTAGAAGGCCCACTATTTCTACGGCCAGTAGGAGGCCCAGTGTCACTACAGTAAATATTAGCCCATGGTTATTGTGGCCTAGTTTTAAAAAATAGGTTATTGCAGCCACTAGCTAACCGCGGAAAAAGAACTGCAATGACTACAAACAAACAAATAAACAAGACAACAAGGAAATAAATAAGCAAGCAACTAACGCTAGGCTATCACGGCTATTACACATATTACATCCACTGGGCATCAAAGTTCGCCACCAGTGCAAATATAGGGAACAAAGCAGCATATCATATACACTGGTTGTCAAAGTTGGTGACCAGCGCAAATAAACGCCGCAGCAAAACAAATCCAGAACTGAAACCACTTCAGAAGATCTCAAGAAACAATATCCTGGGTACCCATAATGCTAGCAAGATGCTTAGAAAGCTTATTAACTTTCTCTTGTTTGGCGCTCAAATCCTCCAGCGCTTGTTGTTGCACCAGAAAATATGCATCTGAATTCTGCAGGGACTTCCTCAGTCCTTCAGCTTCCTGTCGCAGCACATCTGATCGATGTCTTTCAACTTGAAGTTGAGACTCAAGAAGATGAACTGATTCAGGCAGCGAGTTCGAAGAGCTTGTGCCAGCAGTAGTGGCCAGTAACTCGAACACTACATCAAGACATGACTTTTGGGTTCCCTCACTGTCGTCAAGATAGTTTTTATCAGCTTTCTTGGAGACCAACAGGGATGTCTCACTATCTTGAACCTTATCTGCATTACTTCCTTTACCATTGGATAACGCGGTACTGTTCTCCAATATTTTGTCTGCATTCTAAAAGAGAAACAAGCAGACACATCACATGTTTACCATGTTGTATATGAAACTCATTTTGGTAAATGAGTTCAGTAGTAAAGTGGACAGGATAACAGCATGAAACAAACATATATCTATGTACCATGGTCACTTTATGGTCTATATCATTCTAGTTTTTGTTGCCAAATCAACATAGAGACACAGTTCAAATAATATTTGTTCAAGACAAAGCAGAATAGACAGATATAAGTGTGGGTAACTATAGAGCAATAACAACACTTGTAATGTGCATGACATGAGAACATAACTGTTTATTCAATTGAAACTGAAATCAACATAGAGCAGGTTACAAGAGCAAACCAGTTAAAGAAACAGGTTTAAAACATACCTGTTGCGCCATTGGAGTTTCAATTCCATCCTTCAAAATTGAAAATAGTTGGTATGAGTAAATACAGTAATGCAAGAGCAAAGGAGTATGAACCATAGCTACAGAACCTGACCTGAGAACAAATCTTCTTCTCCTTTAAGCGTTGAGTTGGGATTCGGAGTGGTGGTCCTCGTGCTTTGGGCACTGCAGTTCCCTTACTAACTGCTCGTGTTTGGGTGCTCTACGGTGGAGACGGTGCTGTGTCAACTGGAACTGGGTTACTATCTGCCGGGGTTGGGGTTAGAAGGGGTGTAGTTGGTTCTCTGTCCAACTGGGTAGGGGTACAATCTGCGAGAGTCTGGGTTATGTGTGGTGGATCTGGTCCTTGGGCAAGTACAACCGTGGTTCTATCTGCATCAACTGGTAGCACTATCTTTTCTGAAGACCGTGTTGTTACTCCCTTAGATACTGCCATCACGCTCTCCAATTCAAATGGCTGATAAACAAGAAAAGTAATTGAAAGTATAGACATTGTATGATAGACAGGTGGAATGGATAGTGGGGAATAAAAGAGGGCATGAAATAATTCATATTTATGTTGTCTAACCAAACAGGATAGCATGACACAATTTCACATATATGATGGCTAACTAAATAGGATAGCATGACACAATTTCACATTATGATGGCTAACTAAAAAAGATGGAAAGACATAGTTCAAAATATGAGACTATGTAAACATGATGACATGACATAACTATATAATGTGTTTATTAAATAGGTTGGCATGCCATAATTCACATACATTCACGGATAGAATGCCATAATTCAAAATATGATGACTGTAAACACTAAACAGGATGAGATGATATAACTATATGATGTCTTTATTAAATGGGTTGCCATGCCATAATTCAGATAGATGATGTGTATGTACTATGTAAACATGATGGCATGATATAATTCAAATATATGATTTATATAGTAAGCAAGTAAGCAGATGGCAATCCATATATGATGTAAAAACTAAGCAATGCAAGACAACATGCATGACATGGGTAATATAACCCTGCCAAGTTTGAGCATGGACCTCAGGGGGGAAATAAGACTGGTCATTAGTCTCTGAATCCTCCTCTGAGGAGCTCTCTGTAACCAGCAAGATGTCTGCTTCAGCAGGTAGCATTGTCTGCTCTGAATACCTTGTTTTCACTCCAGATACTTCCATCACCGCTTCAAGTGGCTGATGCACAGGAAGAGTAGTTGAATATACAAACGTTGTCGACAAATGGAACACGTAATACAAAAAAATGATAGCATGATATAATTCACATACATGATGATTGGCTAAACAACATGGCATTGCATAATTCACATATATAATGCCTTTGCAACAAGATAGCATTGTATAATTCACATATATAATGTCTTGCAACAAGATGGCAATGCATAATTCACATATATGGTAATTAGACACTGAACAGGTGGCATTCACACAAAGCATGTCTAAACTAATCAAATGACATAGCAATGCGAGACACCATACGCACGATATGAGCAACATAACCCTGCCAAGTTAGAGCATACACCACCAGGGGGGGAATAGGACTGGTCATCTGTCTCTGAATCCTCCTCTGAGGAGCTATCTGTAACTAGCGAGATATGCGCTTCGTCAGATAGCATAGTCTGCTCTGAAGACCTTGTTTTCACTCCAGAATTTGCCATCACCGTATCAAATGGCTGATGCACACGAAGAGCAGTTGAATGTACTAACATTGTTGACAAATGTAATATGTAACGAAAAAAAGGATGGCCTGATATAATTTACATATAAGATGACCGGCTAAGCAGGATGGCATTGCAAAATTCACATATATGATGCCTAGCTAAACAAGATGGCGTTGCATAATTCACATAAACGATGAATAAACTAAACAGATGGCATTCACAAAAAGGATGTCTAAACTAAGCAGATGACATATTTGATGTATAAAGTAAGCAATGCAAGACACCATATGCATGATATAACCAACATCAGCATGCCAAGTTAGAGCAAAGACCTCAGGGGGTAAATAGGAGTTGTCTTCTCCTTCTGAATCCCCCTCAGAACAGATATCTTCCTCTCGATTACAATCCGAAATGGGTGGAGGGGGGCTGCCATTGCGCCTACCATGGAGCGACGTCTGCATGAAATTTTATTGCCACGCAAGGCTCGTCTCTTTTGCTCTACATGTTCAGTTCCATTGTTTACAATAACTGTCATGCATAGGAATAAAACATAGTGAGATTATGTAAGGAGTGCATGCAGAAATCCAGAGTGATGGTAGCAACCTGTGGATAGACCCAAAACCGATAATAGCAGGCAGATAATGGCTTCAGTTAAAAAATACAGATAATGGCTTCTTTACTGTTTGTTTCCCACCCAACATGAAACTCATAGTAGACACCGAAGATTAACCAGATAGTAGATATATACTATTGATAGCGGCCCCGATATGTACCCCACAACCATTTAAAAACTCAAGTTTGACCATTAGTTTGGAGCTGACTCAGAGTCTAATTGGTGAACAGGATGATAAAGTAGCATGTAATATTAAGCAATGCATAACGTAAGCAGACACGAAAGAGTGCGATCTCTCTTGCGGACCCGTGTAGTCCTCGAGGTAATCTGCTCGGTTGATGATGGTAATGCAGTTTTCATGGCTGCCAGCGGCGGGGAAGAAGATCTGAGGCGGCGAAAGACAGTCTGGAGGCCGGATCCCTGCTGTGCTGGACCCTTCTGTCGTTGGAGCAGCTGAGCTGGGGTGGACGACGGCGCAGCAGGAGCGGGACAAACCACGCAAGGTTTTCTTTGACAACTATCTGTAAGAGAAGTAATTCTGTAAGGGCTCGTTTGAATTGGAGGATTCCAACAATGCAGGGATAGGAAATAGACTGGAATAGGATAGGAATGCACGTGCAAAATAGAGAATTTAAAAACACAGGATTTCTGCCAATCTGGGTGTTTGATTCACAACAATTGGAAGATCACAGGATGCAAAGAAGCACGGTGAGATTAAGTCAAACCACAAGAAAATGTACGGTTATAATACTATTATGCTACTATCTCTTAGTCTTGTGCTTCATGAATAGGAATTTGAAAAGGAGGACAAGTGAAAATTAAAAATCCTACGTTTTTTCTTTCAAGGAGTCACTAAAGGAACAAATCCATGTGCTCAGCGGACAATATATATAACATGTAGAGTAAAAAAGAGATGCAACAAGTGTACAACCTCTTTGGCGAAGCCATGTCGATCTCAGCGTGATTGGGTTGGCCGGTGAGGATGCTCCGGCTGACTTTGCTGTCGGAGGAGGGGAAGAAGATCTTAGGCGTCTAGAGATGGAGCCCGAGGTACTGCTCCGCTGTGATGGAGGGTTTCGTCATTGGAGCAGCTCCGGTGAGTTGTACGACGCCGAGGCTGAAGCAGGACAAGAGAGACAACGAACAACGTTAACCTGAGTGGAATTCTAATAGCATCTCTAATACATGATGTAAAATACATAACCACAAAGTGCTAGATGTAAAATACATCAGTCGCTCATCTCTGAACTTAACTGTCGAAACTGAACTTAACCGTTGAAACTGAACTCAACTGTTGAAACTGAATTTTGCTGTCGAAACTGAATTTTGCTGTCGAAACTGAACGCACTAGCAAGGTGAGGCTACACGTCGGTCGACTGACTTTTTCATCTCTGGTCAGTCGATTTTGCAGCCGTTGGATACGAAATCAAGGGCCTGCGGTTCATCTTCAACCTCCACCCCCCTGAGCCGCCAGCCACCACCGGCCAAACAGCAGCCCCCCACCACCCGTGGCCGGCGGTGCGCCGTCCCGCCCGCCTCGAAAACACTCCCCACCGCCGGTCCGCCGCCGCCCGGCCATCCCTCTAGGCCCCCCATGCCGAGCTTTTTCTCCGGTGATCCCCACGCCACCGTCCCGCCACCGCCGGCGACCACCGCCCCCATCCTGAACCCTAAGATAGATAGTGGGGTACCTCTCCGGCGAGCCCCCCTCCCTGCTGCGGCTGGTTCTTCCTTCACCCTGGCGAGCCTCCCCCCTGAAAATCGACTGACCCAAAAGTTGATTCAGTCGACTGAAGTGTAGCTAAATCGGAGCAGCATCACAAGCAAGAGCAAGAGCGAGAGCAGCAGCGCGAGCAATAGCAAGAGCAGACCAAGCAGGGGACCGAGAGCAAGAGCAGAGCAGCAGCGCGAGCGAGAGCTAAAGCAGCAGCAGCTCCTACTGATGTGGACGTCGCCGCCGAGGGAGCGACGCCGTGGAGGAAGTGGCCGGCGACGCCGCTGTGGATGGAGCCGCGCCGTGTCAGCTCGGGACCGAGCGCCGGTAGCACCGTGAGATCGAATCAAGAAGAAAATGCGGCGATTAGTGTACAACCTCTTTGGTGGCGCCGATTAGGCCGCAGCTTCATCCGAGGAAACGGTGATGATGATGCTCTTCCGGTGGTGCTGGTGAAGACGGCGGTGTGGGAATGGAGGTGGCGCGAAAGACGAGGGGAACGTCGGGGCAGCTCCTTGGAGGTGGAGGACGGGGTGGCTGAACCGGCGGGACGATGAGATCGACGACGGATCCTCATCCGGTACGGTGGATGAGGGACGTCGAGGTGTTGCTGTGGACGATGTCGTCAGGGAAGAGGCTCCGGCTGGGTGGCGGACGGAGCAGGGTGTGGGGTTTCGTCGTGGGTTTTCGCGGCCTCGGTGTACGAATGGGTGGGCGGATGGGATGGCAGTGGGGAACCATGGCTTAGAGACACGCTTGTCCGAAATGTGGGGTAAGTTTTGAAAGTACCCCCACCGATTTGAGGCGGTTCTTTCGGTTCAGGGGTAGCACGGGCATTTCGCGTGTCGGGATTTCACAGGAGGTGGGAGTTTTCGCGCGCGTTGTAATTTCGCAATAGCAAGACGCGGGTTAAGATGGAGGGAGTTGTCGGAGCACAACGAGACAAAGATATATCTTAAATATTTCGGGCTAACAAGGCGCGGGTTGAAATTTCCGGACAAGCCTAACGTGTACTGTACCAAATCAATGCGCACTACAAATGTCATTCAAAACTTTGAATTCATGTTATGTTCAATTAAAATATTTCGCTACGTGTATAATGCATGCAACCTACTACTCAAATGAACGTTTTAGTGCATTCCAAACGTATATACTACCGCTTCAATATGAATTAAATTTGAATTCGTTTCTCTATTTGAATAAGATCTACAGTAATGATTGTTGTGAAGTCAAAGCATTTGAATTCGTTTCTCTGTTTTAATAAGATCTACAATCATCATTATTGTCAAGTTAAACCATCGTTTGTGTATTATCTTCACAACACACCACATGATTAGTCTCGAGTTACATATGAACTATGTGTACTATATGAACTCGAACTAGATTTTTTGAATCCACTTTATTTTGATTTCAAATCACATTACATTTCTAGCTCTAGCTAGATATTCATAATCTAAACCATGTCTCATATGTATAATGTGTTTATCACATTATGTATGGTGCCCTGCCCCCTACGCCTACAAGTATTTAGATGTGAGTTGCAAACACCACACATTACCACAAATTCAAATAAAATGTGAGAATGTTCGATATATAGTATTGTTTAGATTGTTCGATATTTAGTTGTAAGCTGCAAACGCCACACATTATCACAAATTCAAATAAAATGTGAGATTGTTTGATGTATAGTATGGTTTAGATTGTTCGGCATTTAGCTGTGAGTTGCAAACGCCATGCATTATCACATTATGGTATAACATGTGCACATCACGTGTATCACCGCTATATTCATGCATGCAATGTTTAAAACACTATGATCTCCTATTCAAATATATGAATCCGCTTTCATATCAAATTATGATCTTTGTTAGTCTCTTACACCCACACAATCCTCTAACCTTTGTAGCTACCACTAACTTTCTCTCGTGCATGCACACGCCCTCCTCGCCCTCCCCTCCCTCGGCATTCTATCCACCGGGCACATTCATTTTTTTCTTTAGGTCGTTCTCCCAGAGTCTCCACAACTCCTTTCCGACACACACCGATCGATAAACCTCTCCAGCGATGCCTGCCTACAACATACACACACACCTTCAATCTCCTCCTTTATGTGTCCTTGCCTCGTGTCTCTCATACGGTCAGACACACGTGTAAACTCTCGCCCCTCTTTTCATCGATCTCACAACCGCACACTCCTCCCCCTATCTAGCTAGTAGTTGAGCCTCTCGCACCACCTCCTAGCTCCATTCTCTCTGTCTATCCGTCTCGCTGGGCCTTATTTGCCTCTAACAAATGGACGTACACCGACCGATCTCTCGCTATACATATAGCTAGCTAGGTCCTTATAACTCGTTTTTACCCACACGTCAATCGATCTACCTCATTAGTTGTGTCTCTCCCTTCCTCCGACAAACAACAATTGATCTACCGATCTAGTTAGGTTTGCTTACCAAACACATGGTTCCCCTTCATCATCCATGGATGCGTCCCGACAGATCTATCACGCACAGGCACACACAGAAACACATCCCCACTCTTATTGATAACATTGCAGTTCCACCCTCAGTTTGTCTAGTAGGCCTCTCCCACCATCTTCGAGAAGCAACTCCATCACCCATCTAGCACTCTACCCCTCTCCCTCCCTCTCCCTCC